>NW_020620824.1:0-594 GCF_003573695.1 Papaver somniferum | reverse complement strand
TGCTAGGTTGAAGAACTTTAGGCCGATTGGTTTAAGTAATTTCTTTTTTAAGATTTTTACTAAAATTTTGGCTACTAGGCTTGGTAGGGTGTTGGAAAAGTTGGTGTCTGAAGAGCAAGTGGCTTTCATGAAGGGAAGGAATATCCATGAGAATATTAGTTTAGCTTCTGAGATGGTGAATGAATTGCACATCAAAAGGAAGGATGGTAATTTGGGTTTGAAGCTTGATATCTCTCAGGCTTTTGATACGATGAGCTGGTCTTTTTTTCTTGAGGTTTTTAGAAGGTATGGTTTTTCTGAAGATTGGTGCTCTTGGATTTGGAAAATTCTGGATTCGGCGCGTATTTCTATTCTTCTTAATGGTAGTCCGGAGGGTTATTTCAAGATTAATAGGGGTTTACGGCAGGGGGATCCTCTATCTCCTCTTATTTTGTTTTGATTGAGGATGTGCTTAGACGCAACATCACTAAACTCTTTCAGAATAAGGATATGTCTTATATGGTAAAACGTAAGGGTATTGCTCCTACTCATTTATTTTTTGCTGATGATATTATGATTTTTTGCAAGGGAAATATGAAGAGTGTGAAGAATCTG
>NW_020620823.1:0-537 GCF_003573695.1 Papaver somniferum | reverse complement strand
AATCATTATTTAATTTAACTAGTTCACTAACACGGACCACGGTAGGGAAATCTCTCTAGATCCTTTTCCAAACACGTTACGAGCGATCCAGAGAAATAAGGCTGACTTATCTGACTGCCATGATAACTATGGATTTACATAAAGTGGAAACAAATTTAATTAATACAATAATGATTAATTTGAAAAATGAATAGGGTCATTTACATGGATTCATTTGTTCAATACAATAATGGTTAGTTTGATGGTTTAAGGAAACGATTATTGGTGTTTCCATGAGAGATAGATTTTGGATGATTTACCGGTAAACCCAGAAGGGAGCTATGCTTATACTTTGAATTTAATTTTGTGTAAACAGGTGGTCATATGAGAAAATAACAGTAGCTCAGTGTATGATTTGAGATTAGCAATGAAAGAAGATGGCAATGGTATTAAGAGTGGAACCTAAAACCTCGTGAATGAAAATCAACAACTCTCATTTCTCAAACATGGAGTATGTAGAAGATAGGGTGCAGTTAGTGAATAAAACGGAGTTTAGAA
>NW_020620822.1:0-576 GCF_003573695.1 Papaver somniferum | reverse complement strand
TTTTTTTTTTTTTTTTTTTTTTTTTTCATTTTTTAATTTTTTCAAAAAGAAGGAGTTCTGTTTTCAATTATAACATATTATCGTGGTATCTACTCTATACCCCCAAACCTAAACTAAACATTGTCCTCAATGTTTCATAAGATAAATATGATTATAACTTTAACATATCAGGAGAACGTGTTGAGTTTTTAGAGAAAGGAAAGAGAATACCCGATTTAACGAGAGAAGGAATCGAACTCCGTTATTCATGGTTAGAATCCAACATATTTCAGACGAGATCGCCATGGAGTAGCAAAATAAAAAAAAGAAACATAAAATTCCACTAAAAACTACCTACTGGATTATATACGAAAGATTCACTATATACATAAAGTCTAAAGAGTTGAGGATCAACCCAAAAGACAAAGTGTTGAAACATAGAAAGTTTCAAAACACTAAAATTGGACTGAAATGGGAGTGAGAGTGAAAAACCGAATGAATCACCCCTAAACCTAAATTGTTCAACAGGTTTACTTTTAAGCACAAAATCTTTTAATTTTAGGGGTTCAGGATTCAAAAGGTCTAACTCATAATGGA
>NW_020620821.1:0-345 GCF_003573695.1 Papaver somniferum | reverse complement strand
TCGCACTTTCATGCGAAAACCCATTGATCTCGTCTTATCTTTTTCTTTTGTATTATTGCCTCTTCAGGATTGTTGCACAAATATGACAAGCCTTAATACCCCTGCGAATAAAAAGCCTCATGACATTTGCATCTTAAGACACTTATCAGCTCCCTAATGGAGGGTGCCACCCTTATCTCCCCCCTGGTTGCACCTTCAAGGAGGCGTACTTCTACCATACAAGGTTAGCTCCTCCCATCCAGTCTTAACAACAACCAGTTATTTTCGCAGCCTCTTATCCCTTTTACCTATAAGGCTTATGGTTACGAGACTGCACCCTAAGTGGGGTTTTCTTCAGGCCGAGTG
>NW_020620820.1:0-861 GCF_003573695.1 Papaver somniferum | reverse complement strand
GAAAAATAGTGTGTGAACAACAACTATATAACGCCCTCTAAGAATGTTTCAATGATTGAAATGAGAGTTTAAATTATATAACCATGGTTGGATATAAACACTGTGTGGTAACTCATACGTGTATAAGTCCTTATTCCTTGAACTAAAGTATGCATACTTTGCTGCTCAGGAAAATCGGAACTAGAGTCCGCGTACCAAGTCCGCGTACTGTCGGAAGTTCTCATCTCGAGAATTTCTGCTGGAGTTTGTGAACTGAAAACAAACTTATTTCGGGTACTTAAGTACGCATACCGAGTATGCATACTTAAGTTGGTTATTTTCTAAAAACGATTATTCGTGAACTTAAACTTATATAAACTAAGGAATGAAAGTTTGCAAACCGTGGCTATAAAGTACATGAATTGATTCGAGTGAATCAAATCGTTTTTGCTTCGATTATGTCTTGTATACTTCTATAAGATCTAGGCAATTGAACAACTCTCTAACTAGTTCATATGAGTCATTTGAACTAGTTATGGTAAAGAAAAATATGGTTGATATGAAAGTGCTCATATGGCTAACCATTTGGTTAACTATCGTTGAACCAACTAGATGTACATGTTTGGGTACGGTTACACAAACCTGAATAAACGTGCATTTCATTTATGTGTAACAAGCTAAGTTTCGATCTAACGGTTGAAAGATATTAGCTTGAATCTAATCAGGTGTTCATCTAACGGTGAATATTGAATGCTTTGGTACTAAGCTCATATTGATTGCAAACCCTGATTTGAAAGACTATATAAAGGATAACTCTAGCAACTGGGAAACCTAATCCCCACACCTCCTGTGTAATACTAGTTGTATTATCTAGAGTCGATT
>NW_020620819.1:0-447 GCF_003573695.1 Papaver somniferum | reverse complement strand
CATGTTTCCAATAAAAATAGAAACCTGTTGAGCTAAATTATAGCGTTCGAGTCTTTTCGAGTGTGTATTTTTCGAATGTACACTCGAAACTACTCTAAGTAGACAAATCTTGTTTATGAGGCATAGATTTCAAAATTTTGCTAAAATATCAAGATCATCTGGGTCTATAGACCAACATGTCCTGATCATTAGCATGTTTCCAATAAAAATAGAAACATGTTGAGCTAAATTATAGCGTTCAAGTCTTTTCGAGTGTGTATTATTCGATTGTACACTCGAAACTGCTCTAAGTAGAAAATTCGTGTTTATGAGGCCTATGCTTCAAAAATTGGATAAAATATCAAGATCATGTGGGTCTATAAACCAACATGTCCTGATAATTAGCATGTTTTCAATCAAAATAGACACCTCTTGAGCTAAATTATAGCGTTCGAGTCTTTTCGAGTG
>NW_020620818.1:0-590 GCF_003573695.1 Papaver somniferum | reverse complement strand
AGATGTCACCTGGAATGCTAGAAACTGTTTAAAACATCAAATAATATACAAAAAATTGAACATTTAAGAGGATGGTTCAAAAGAATACACAGAAGTATAGGTGAATGCTTAGTTTCATAGTAGGGTTGTTATCAATAACTCATAGTCCTCTAAAGATTATTCATAATTCAAGATTATTAGTCTGATGCAAGATTATTCAGTTCGTATGAAGAGTTATATGCATAATTCTATGGATGACTTGAGAATTCTAGATTTCTTTAGGGTTCGGCATAGAAAGGTGAAGTTTATTGATCCCAAGGAGTGTTTTTGGTTTCCTCCTAATGATAATGAATTGCTTTTGTGCACGGATGGCGCATCAAGAGGTAATCCTGGGGTGGCGGGAGCTGGTGCTGTTGCAAGGAATGCAAATTGTGAAGTGGTAGGTGCAATGTGTATTGGTTTGGGAGTTACTTCTAATTATTTGGCTGAATTGTATGGTATTATTGTGGGTATGGAGTGGGCAGTTCAGTGGGGTTATACGTGCATTGTTATTAGATCAGACTCTACAAGTGTGTTGAGGGCTTTAGAAGAAGATAACGTTCCTTGGTTTG
>NW_020620817.1:0-323 GCF_003573695.1 Papaver somniferum | reverse complement strand
CCAACCGTGTGAGTGGTACGGTTGGTCTCCGTTCATTGGTTACAAACCGTAACTATGCAGGCTCACCATTTTGTTTTGTTTTTTGTTGTCTATATTATTTGTTTTACCTTTAGTAAATCAATCAATTGTAATGCTTGTGTAGGAAGAAAAAAAAAGGAAATGACTTAACCCCGATTGATCACACGCCCACCCCTCGCGGTGATAAGCATTGAGGGGTTAATAATAGAGGTATCCACAAGAATGAGAAGAAGATGAAGAATAAGTTTGAAATTAAGTTGAGGGAACAACCTGTGGCTGAATCTGGAGTTGAGCTAGAAGGAGTG
>NW_020620816.1:0-2696 GCF_003573695.1 Papaver somniferum | reverse complement strand
TGCATCTTTGATCACGAAATGTTGGAGTCATGGCGTTACTTGATAGGCTGTGGAGTGGGCGGAGATGGCGCTGCTTTGAGCGGTGAAGGCGGCGCTATTTTGGTCATGGAGAGGCAGGGATGGCTGCAGGCGTGGGCACCAAACCCTAATTATCCCGTATATACAAGTATCTAATCCAGCTGGTATCCCGCGTTCAGAGCCTTAATACACGCCTGGTAAAAGGGGTTTTTCTTTCTCATGCTTCATCAATCTGGCCAGTATAAGAGGCGACCTTGAACCTTCCATTCGTATAAATCACTATAGAATTGCGTCCATCCTCTTCACATGTATCGTCTCATGTCTCTTCTCCTAGTTCTCCATTTTGTATTCTTCGTTATGTAGATTGCCGATGCAGATATAGTGTAAAGAAAAAATTTGCTCTCTTTTTTTTAGCGTATAATGGGATCTTCCGATGATGATCGTACCTCTGATTCTTTGGAGAAAAGTTTCGAAGTCGACAAACCCAAATTTTCTTCACATGAGGAGATATTAAACCAAATCAACCCTTTGTTCCATGCAGCCGACCGGACTATACAAGGCATGTCTCTCACCCATCTACGCATCGTGCGGGTGCGTGCTCAGGATTTCATGGATTTGATGGACATGGAGGAGAAGTGGAGACATGATGAAGCATCCCATAAAGTTGGTAAATATCAACGTGACGAAGCTTATCCACATCCCAATATCGATCAGAGCTAAGCGATTCGCTTCTCGCTTGAAATAGTGAAGGGCTGAGCCTGAGAAACTTCTGGGCGAGAGCCAGTTTGATTACCGTGTCCATAATGGTATCGTAATCCTTGATTCTGACGTGAATGAAATGGAGCATCCTCAAGAGGTTGTCGGAGAAGTTCTGTAGGAAGATGCTGCCACGGTTTGCGAGACTGAGGCAGCTTCCGGAGTGGGCGCCATAACTGCTGCTGGGGAAGTTGAAGTGATCACTGAGGATGTTGTCAAGTCAGATGAGAAGACGGTGAAAGCGTATGTTGGATTCGTTGGAGAAGCTGTGGGGACATATGCTGAAACTGTTGTCGAAACGGATTCCGAATGGTATGTTGAAGCTGCTGAAACGACTTCTGGATGGAATGTTGAAGCTGAAACAGCTTCTGGATCGGATGTTGAAGTTGCTGCTGAGATAGCTTATGGATGGAATGTTTGCTGTCGGAGAAGGTGCTGGGGAAAGTTCTTGAAAAAGCTCTGATGGAGACGTCATTGACCAAGGTGTTTGTCGTACGTTGACAACTGGTTTTCCATTTTGCGATTTCCTTCCGTAGAGAAAAACAATCTTTTCGTAGCTTGTAGATGTTTTTGATACTTCAGTTTTTCTTTTGTTTGTGCGACTGAAGCCATGTTTCACCAAGTAATATTCTTTCGTTTATGCTTCTTTGATAATTTCACATCTTTGATTGAATGAATAAAATCTCCCGGAAGAGACCTAAGAACCCTTTTTGCGAAAACAAGTTCTTCCACCCTTCCAAAGTGATTTCAGCGAATGGGAAGCCAAATCACATAAATGACGCAGCAATAATGCTAGCAGGCGTGTCACATTCTCTCTGTTTAGCTACTTCCATGGGAACTCCTTGCATGTCGTTGGCAACAGTAACTCAAAACAGGGAAAAACCATTAGCAATGATTAAGTATTTTGACCAACCTTTATTGGATTTTCCCTCGCAAATTACACAGGACGTCTGTGACATGTCGCCTGGGTATGTAGAAGTGTGAGCCGTCACAAACTAGGAAGTGCATCGTGAGAATTATAAAATCCTTGTCGGGCAAAAGTTGAAGACATATGTTCTTGAAGGAAGGTGTCTGTGCCGCCACTCGATGATCTTCTTCCTTGTACATTCCCTTCTTCAATATTCTTTTTTCGAATAAGATATTTCTTGTAGGGTTTGATTTATTTATTTTTTTGGTTTTTAATTGATGGGTAATGACTTTGTGGGTTTGCCGGATACTTTTCCCTTGAGATGATTTAGGAAAACTTATTTTGAAATAAAGATGTTTTTAATTAAAATCGAAACCCTAATTATGAATGCAAGCAGTGTAATCTTTTTTGGAGGGATTACAAATATTGCAGGGAAAAGGGAAATTACTGAAGGGAATACTTAAAAGGAAAACGCTGGAGGAAAAGGTAGCACAACGTTTTAGGTATTGAAGGGCTTGAGTACTTAAAAGGAAAACGCTGGAGGAAAAGGTATCACAGCGTTTTAGGTATTGAAGGGCTTGAGCCATCGTGAATGAATTATCACTCCTTCCAATTTGTAGGCATTGATGAATTTGCAGTAACTACCCAAGATAACATCTGCCACCAGGTATGGCTCGTCTTCCCTTTCTTTAGGCGAATCAGGTTGAGCGGCTAGCTTTACTGTTACATCTCTAACTTGAAACGCGGTCTCCTTGATTACCATATCTCCAATTTGAAACGAGTTTGGGCGTTGTGCAATCACTTGATTTTTGAGCTCGTTATCTTTGACTGAGGCGGCTTCTAAATTTTTGAAAAAGCATTTGAAAGGCCCAACATCCCATTCACATCTATTGATGACGCCCGTGTTGATAACTGGACCGAGTCCCCATGCCTGACCGAAAGGAGAAGTGATTGGGCGCAGAAAGGGTTGTTCAATAAGACTTACTTGTGTTCGGAATCATCGGATGAACGTCGA
>NW_020620815.1:0-997 GCF_003573695.1 Papaver somniferum | reverse complement strand
TGGGTACAAACTTTGTTCCCTCTTGTTCTCTGACTTCTTAAGTTGTTGATCATATTGATTACTCATACCTGATCTTTAATCTCCTTAATTATTCTACAACTGCTGATCCTCCCCTAAAAACCAAACAAGAAAATGAAATTATTGAAACCCGACCATCGTATAGAACACGTTGCAACATACATATAGAGAGTGACAGTCATTCAAATAGATCAATCTATAAGAAAACCATAAACGATTTCATGTAGATTTTAGCTAACATTATCCAAAACAGGTTGGCTGCACTTGAATTTCTGTATGTATTATATAGTGGAAAACAATACTACTTTTCATGAATGGATTAACTCTTGGTTCTCTAACACTAACAGAAATGGTTATATAATGCAGTGGGCTGCGTTTTGTAGTATTATAACATGGCACATCTGGAAAGCCAGATGTAATTGGGTTTTTAGAAAGGAAAACAGAATAATGCAACTACGGCTAACACCATAGTAAAATTCATAAATAGTGTCGCTACCACTAATAACTCAAGATACAATTTATTTCAAATAACCCAATGTTTGATGAATTCCTAGGTATGTGTACTTTGGAGAACAGATCTACGATAGCAAAAATGTGTTACACTATTAACATTTCTCTGACCATGATAGATCATATTTCATCATCAGGCATTGGATTAACTTTAACTGATTTTGCAGGGTATACAATTGAAGCTAGGGAAAGTACATGTAATTCTACCAACAAAGAAGATCCGGAGAAGAAAGGTGCTAAAATTGCTTTCCGGTGGGCAACACAATGGAGTGGTCATGAAGTAGCTTTTCAGAGTGATTCAATGCCTACTTTGCTGCTGCTTAAAGGAATGTATATTGAAGCAAGAAAACTGAGATACATTATTAGTAGTGACTTCCAAAGTATCAATCATGAAGTAGTGAACTTTAAGATTTCAGAACTTATTTTTTGTAACAGATTAAATGTAATATATGGGAAGCTGATACTGCGG
>NW_020620814.1:0-504 GCF_003573695.1 Papaver somniferum | reverse complement strand
TTGATTGTGCTTGGTAATGAGTATTGAAATTTTGTTGTTCTTTAATAATTATTCCCATCAATTCCTCTTGGTGACTGGATTTCTCTCTCCCTGTTTTCTTCAATCTTTTTGCTGTTTTTTTCCCCATCTTACGAAGATATGTGTTCTCTATGTCTCCCCATCTGTATCGTTACCGGTCTCTCCTTGAGTTGTTGTTTGCGGTCCTTCATCATCTTCCTCGTTATTCTCATAAGTGTCCAAATCATGCGTCGTATCGAATACAAAAGTCGATCATCGATTATATTTTATATTTTCTAACACAACTTGGTAGCACTCTTCGTGCTTAAATTTTTTCCCATCGTTGCATTCCTTGAACCTCTTGTTAACTTCTTCAAGCTGTTAATGTTTTTAAAAACACTTAAGTACATGGGCGCTTATTAAATATTAGAAAACAATGGTCTGCAAAATCAAGAATGCTTACCTTCTTTTCAGGACCCCATCCAGTATGATATTCACCTTCAACTT
>NW_020620813.1:0-997 GCF_003573695.1 Papaver somniferum | reverse complement strand
TGGGTACAAACTTTGTTCCCTCTTGTTCTCTGACTTCTTAAGTTGTTGATCATATTGATTACTCATACCTGATCTTTAATCTCCTTAATTATTCTACAACTGCTGATCCTCCCCTAAAAACCAAACAAGAAAATGAAATTATTGAAACCCGACCATCGTATAGAACACGTTGCAACATACATATAGAGAGTGACAGTCATTCAAATAGATCAATCTATAAGAAAACCATAAACGATTTCATGTAGATTTTAGCTAACATTATCCAAAACAGGTTGGCTGCACTTGAATTTCTGTATGTATTATATAGTGGAAAACAATACTACTTTTCATGAATGGATTAACTCTTGGTTCTCTAACACTAACAGAAATGGTTATATAATGCAGTGGGCAGCGTTTTGTAGTATTATAACATGGCACATCTGGAAAGCCAGATGTGATTGGGTTTTTAGAAAGGAAAACAGAATAATGCAACTACGGCTAACACCATAGTAAAATTCATAAATAGTGTCGCTACCATTAATAACCCAAGATACAATTTATTTCAAATAACCCAATGTATGATGAATTCCTAGGTATGTGTACTTTGGAGAACAGATCTACGGCAGCAAAAATGTGTTACACTATTAACATTTCTCTGACCATGATAGATCATATTTCATCATCAGGCATTGGCTTAACTTTAACTGATTTTGCAGGGTATACAATTGAAGCTAGGGAAAGTACATGTAATTCTACCAACAAAGAAGATCCGGAGAAGAAAGGTGCTAAAATTGCTTTCCGGTGGGCAACACAATGGAGTGGTCATGAAGTAGCTTTTCAGAGTGATTCAATGCCTACTTTGCTGCTGCTTAAAGGAATGTATATTGAAGCAAGAAAACTGAGATACATTATTAGTAGTGACTTCCAAAGTATCAATCATGAAGTAGTGAACTTTAAGATTTCAGAACTTATTTTTTGTAACAGATTAAATGTAATATATGGGAAGCTGATACTGCGG
>NW_020620812.1:0-577 GCF_003573695.1 Papaver somniferum | reverse complement strand
CAAATGGCCCAATGTAACGTGGCGCCAATTTACTCTTCTTACCAAATCGTTTAATGCCAGGTCTTGGACTAACCTTCAAGAAGACTTGGTCTCCAACTTCAAACTCTAAAGGTCTTCTTCTTTGGTCAGCGTAGCTTTTTTGTCGACTTTGAGATGTCCTTAGACGATCTTGAATAATCTTTATCTTCGTTGTCGTCTCTTGAACAACTTCTGGCCCGATAACGCTCTTCTCACTGACTTCTGCCCAACACAATGGTGTTCTACACGGTCTACCATATAAGGCTTCAAACGGTGCCATTCCGATGCTAGACTGGTAGCTATTATTGTAGGCAAACTCAATGAGTGGTAGTTGTTCACTCCAACTCCCTTTAAAATCCAAGGCACATGCTCTAAGCATGTCTTCCAACACTTGGATTGTTCTCTCTGATTGTCCATCTGTTTGGGGGTGAAACGCGGTGCTCATATTCAACTTAGTTCCAAAGGCCGACTGGAACTCTTTCCAGAATCTAGATGCGAACAAGGGATCTCTGTCTGAAACAATCGACATAGGGATACCATGTAGCTTTACGATCTCTCG
>NW_020620811.1:0-645 GCF_003573695.1 Papaver somniferum | reverse complement strand
TCTTTTCATATTCTGCATTTATCACACGTATTCTTTCGTCCATTTGTTTCTTGACACGTCTTTTGTAACCGCAACTTTTCAACCGCCCACGTCTCTTCGTCTTAATGGTGTTTATATATTCATCTTAATCTTCTTTTTATTTTTCTTTCTACTTTCTCTTCTATTTTTATTCTCTTTTCTCTGCAATTTTATTATTCTTCTGCAAGTTCTGCTGCTGTAACTTCTTCTTCCTTCAATCCTTTTACTTTCCATACATTCCCATACTCTATAATAAAACATGGCTCCAAGTGGTCATAGATATGAGAAGGATTTACAAGATGTCCAAAAAGATCTTGCTGAGAAAGGTTTCACACTCTCCACCATTCCTGGTGAGAATGCCAAATCAATTCTTTCTGTCAAGCTTTTCTCTGATCAATATTGTGATGATCAGTCAATCATAATTTTGCTAGGTCAAATTCTCATAGGTCTCCCCATTCCTCTTTATAACCCAGATCTTCCTTTATTTTATGAAATTCTCGCTCATTCGGGATTTTCGCGAGCCATCTTCCAACTGAGTGGGGACTGCATCCGTCTGATGCTAGAGTTTGCTAATCGTGGTGCTGGTAGAGGATCTCTGTACTCCAAAGAACTTAAGGATCCTAAGTT
>NW_020620810.1:0-680 GCF_003573695.1 Papaver somniferum | reverse complement strand
TGGTGGCGGTTGACCCACGTACTTTACGCCATGAATATGGATATTTTCCAGCGTGTTTGGTAGATATTGATTTTTCTCAACCTTTGAGAAGAATTCTAATTGATGGTGAAGAGAATGATGAAATTTTTGTTCAGGATTATGAGATCTTAAACAGGCTGGATTTTTGTGATTATTGCAAATCTGTTGGTCATAAGATAATTGATTTTAGAACAAAGAAATACGATGATCTTAAGGAACAAGTTGATGCTGAAACTGATCCTGTTATTAGAAAATCACTTGAGGCAGACATGGATGACCTTAAAATTTTTTGGAAGAAGGATATGATTCCTAAAAACAATAGGAATGGTGGTGGAAATAGAGGTGACAATGGGGAAAGCAATGGCAACAATGTTGTGGCTAATACCAAGCATAATGATCCAATTTTCGTTACTACCAAGCCTGAAGAGGATCCTAAAGCTAAGAAGTCTATTATGGAGATTTCTACGGGGGTGCATATCATTTCCAAAGCCCTCAGAATAGTGGGGATGACGATGGTGAAAATACTAGTGATCTCGGAGAGGAACATGGGATGCATGATGATGCGTCAAAATCCGTTGATGGCAATTCCGAGAAGCGCAATGATGATGAATCCGAGAAGCACAATGATTGTGATATCGAGAAGCACAATGATTGTGATATCG
>NW_020620809.1:0-382 GCF_003573695.1 Papaver somniferum | reverse complement strand
TGGTGTGCCATAACATAGTGCGTCGGAATATGGTGTGCTATAACTTGATATGTCTAGAACAGGTGGTGTGTGTTAGAACGTGGTGTGCCATAACATAATGCGTCGGAATATGGTGTGCCATAGCATGATATGTCCAGAATAAGGTGTGCTTGAATATGGTATGACTTAGTGTGCCATAAGATTGTGCGTCAGAATATGGTGTTCCATAATAAGGTATGTCCAAAACCAGGTGTTATGTGTCAGAATGTGGTGTGCATAACATAGTGCGTCGGAATATGGTATGCTATAAAATGATATGTCCATAACAAGGTGTGCTTGAATATGGTCTGACTTGGCGTGCCATAAGATTGTGCGACAGAACATGGTGTGCCATAACATAGTG
>NW_020620808.1:0-1269 GCF_003573695.1 Papaver somniferum | reverse complement strand
GTACACATGGTATGGAAGTAAGTTCACACTGGCTCCTAAGTCAAGCAACGCTTTCTCAACACGGTACTTACCTATTGTACAAGCAATGGTAGGGGACCCTGGGTCTTTATACTTAGGAGTAGTGGTATTCTGAATAATAGAACTCACATGACTAGCTATGAAGGCTTTCTTCTGGACACTGAGCTTACGCTTTCGCGTACACAAGTCCTTAAATAACTTGGCATAAGAGGGAATCTGCCTAATTGCATCTAATAATGGAAGGTTGATATTAACCTGCTTAAAAACCTCCAATATATCATTAAAGTTGGACTCCCTCTTAGTCGGAACTAGCAGCTGTGGGAATGGGGCTCTGGGAACAAAGCCGGGCTCAACAGGACCCTCATTGGTCTCCTTGGAGACTCTATCAGTCTCCTCATTTTCTGGCTCAGCAGGGTGAACTACAACATGTTCACTATCAGGCATGGAAACCTTGTTGTCAACTTTCTTTCCACTTCTTAGGGTTGTGACAGCATTCACATGATTGTACGATTTCTCTCCTCTAGGGTTAGGATCAGTATGACTAGGGAACCTTCCACCCTCTCTCTCACTTATAAACTTAGATATTTGTCCTACTTGAAGTTCTAACTTGGAAAGACTCTGGGAAGTATTCTTCAATTCCTGCCTAGTTTCTTGTTGAAAGCTCATGTGGTTCTTTGATAACATGTCATGGTTACTTACTAACATAGTGATAGCTTCCTCTAAGGTAGAGATCTTTTTCTCGGAAGTGTTCTGAAACTGGGTTTGACCTGAAGAGTTCTTAAAACCAAAACCTGGGGGAGGCTGAGAATTGCTAGACTGGCCTTGACTCTGGCCCTTAGACCAAGAGAAATTAGGATGGTTTCTCCAACCAGGGTTGTAGGTTTCTGAGTATGGATCAAACTTCTGACGGTTCTCAAACCTAGCATTGTTGTAGACAGCATGGGCTTGTTCTTCACTAACCTGACCTTCCCATAATGAATTATCGGGCTCTATTCCACAACTAGAGACTTGAGAGGCTCTATTAGGTTCAACAAGGGACCTATTTTTAGACTGACCCATTTCCAAAGCTTCTAACCTTCTGGACAAAGCAGCAAACTTAGCATCTGACGCAAAACTCGTATCTACCATATTGGTGCTACTTCTATTGACCAAGAGTCTTTTAGGGGGTTCAACACAAGATTCCCACTGTTGGGATTTTTCAGCGATAGCTCCTAAGAAGGTAAAAGCATCATCAACATTTTTACTAGTGAA
>NW_020620807.1:0-567 GCF_003573695.1 Papaver somniferum | reverse complement strand
CAGAACGTGGTGTGCCATAATATAGTGTGGCGTAATATGGTGTGTCATAACATGTTATGTCCAGAACCAGGTGTTGTGTGACAGAATGTGGTGTGCCATAACATAGTGCGTTGGAATATGGTGTGCCCGAACATGATATGTCCAGAACAAGGTGTGCTTGAATATGGTGTGACTAGGTGTGCCATAAGATTGTGCGACAGAACGTGGTGTGCCATAACATAGTGCGGCGGAATATGGTGTGCCATAACATGATATGTCCAGAACAAGGTGTTGTGTATCAGAACGTGGTGTGCCACAACATAATGCGTCGTAATATCGTGTGTCATAATATGATATATCCAGAACAAGGTGTGCTTGAATATGGTGTGACTTAGTGTGTCATAAGATTGTGCGTCATAATATGGTGTCCCATAACATGATTTATCCAAAACCAGGTGTTGGGTGTAAGAATGTAGTGTGTCGTAACATAGTGCGTTGGAATATAGTGTGCCATAACATGATATGTCCAGAACAAGGTGTACTTGAATATGGTGTGACTTGGCGTGCCATAAGATTGTGCGACAGAAC
>NW_020620806.1:0-917 GCF_003573695.1 Papaver somniferum | reverse complement strand
AAAAAAAACAAATTTTATTTTCTTAAATAAATATTTTCTCTCCCATTCAAAAACCAAAAATTTCTCCCATAAAAACCAAAGTTTTCCAAATGTTTCCCTAAAAACCAAAATTTTTCTTTTTCCCATCAAAACCAAATGTCTCCCGACAAAACCAAATTTTTCCCAAAAAGTCCAATCCCATTAAAAACCAAATTTTCTTGTAGATAATGTGTTAGTTCAATTTCCTTTTGTATATATTTTGTGCTCATCCATTGTGACTCCGAATATGTTGGAGTTTTGCCTTGGATAACGGAGTTTTAATTCTGCTTTCGCCGAAATCGGGTATTCTCTCTCCTTTTACTCTACTCAGCATGTCCCTTTCCATATGTTGCATTTTAATTCTTTCCATATTTTTAAACATTGAGGACAATGTTTAGTTTACGTTTGGGGTATAGAGTAGATACCATGATAATATGCCATAATTGAAAACAAGAACTCCCTCTTTTTGAAAAAATTTGAAAAATTCCAAAAAAAAAAATTTAGAAAAAAAAACAACATAAAAATGGAGCTCATTTACCTTGAAATGTTGACTCTTGTGCAAATATGTAATTATTAGGAGTCTTAGTCTAGATATTTAGGCACCCTGATTCTAGCACAATTCACATAGTGATAAGAAATTTGCACGCGCACGATCTACCAATACATGTATAGCCTCGATCTTCAAGGTGTTTGATAGGAAGTCACGATTGCCAATCACTTTAGAATACTGAACGAAACTTGACTAGCTTGTTCTTTGGTTGGTTGGGATAGAAGGTGGAGGTTACATTAAGAAAAACAACCATCGAATTTAACTGGGTGCATCAAAAAGGGCTACCTCTTGCAAAGTGTCATGTAATCTTTTGTTTCCTTTTGTATATGTATCAAAAGTGTTTCCTTAT
>NW_020620805.1:0-886 GCF_003573695.1 Papaver somniferum | reverse complement strand
TTTCATGATAAGCGTATTCTGCGCAAGTCATTCACACCGGGTCAGAAAGTTTTGTTATACGACTCTCGGCTGCATCTTTTTCCAGGAAAATTGCGGTCCCGATGGACCGGCCCATTCCTAGTACGCACGGTATTCCCTCATGGAGCTGTGGAACTTGAAGATGTCTCCAACAAGAACATGTTCAAAGTGAATGGGCAGCGATTGAAACCGTTCCTTGAACCACTTCCGCCTGACATTGAGGCAACCGATCTGGAGGATCCCGTCTATGCGGCCTGATTGGTCCACCCTTGTACATAAACCAGGTTGAACGTTCCATTTTATTTTATGTTTTTCCTTTTCTGTACAGTTCTTTCTTTTGCACTTTTTAAACATTGAGGACACTGTTTAATTTAGGTTTAGGGGTGATAATCAGTATATACCCTTATAACATGCTATAATTGAAAACAAAACTCCTCCCTCTTTTTGAAAAAATAAAAAATCAAAATAAATAATAAAAAAAAAATAAAAATAAAAAAAAAATAAACATAAAAATGGAGCTCATTTACCTTGAAATGTTGACTCTTGTGCAAATATGTATTTTTATTAGGAGTCTTAGTCTAGATATTTAGGCACCCTGATTCTAGCACAATTCACATAGTGATAAGAAATTTGCACGCGCACGATCTACCAATACATGTTTGGCCTCGATCTTCAAGGTGTTTGATAGGAAGTTACGATTGCCAATCACTTTAGAATACTGAACGAAACTTGACTAGCTTGTTCTTTGGTTGGTTGGGATAGAAGGTGGAGGTTACATTAAGAAAGACAACCATCGAATTTAACTGGGTGCATCAAAAAGGGCTACCTCTTGCAAAGTGTCATGTAATTTTTGTTTCCTTTTGTATAT
>NW_020620804.1:0-882 GCF_003573695.1 Papaver somniferum | reverse complement strand
TTTTTTTTTTCCTTCTCATTTTAGATGTAATCACATGAACTAATTGGTAGTGGACCTTGTGGTTTTCACTGATGATCAAACTGAGAGAAACATAGAAATAGGAGGAGAAGAGATGTTGAAGTTGTGTGGGAAGCAGAGAAAAAAATGAATAGAAAAGGATCGAGGGTTTTTCTATCTATTTAGAAAGCAAATGACCACACTACCGTGCTACCTAAGGAAATTAAACAGGCGCAACACATGCATGGAGCCTTCGAACACGTATTTAGCACCTTGAGTCTACATTTTTAATACATTTGACCAATTGACCTTCTCGGATTCCCATATAGCAAAGCAACTTAGCTAATGAACATTGCAAAGTAAGGCAGACAGTTCACTCCTTTAAACTCACCAACCAGTGTTGGGTTTGCATTATCTTAACGGAGAAAATGGTCTACACGAGCCATATAAAATTCAATTAATCCCACAAGTGTGCAAGCACGAAAGTTATCGGGAAACATGTTCAAGCATAGACGGCCTTAAGAGTCGATATACATTTCTTTAGGTAGGGCTGGCATCCCCTTGTGTCGAGCCACATATTTACTATGAAAGAATTGTCTTCAATCACTAAAATCTGAATAAAAATTAATATCATTGTAGCTGCGGTAAATCCTACAAGCACACCCTTATGAATTTAGACAAGATTCTAAGTAATCATAATGGAATTCTTTTATTATTTACCAAGTTCTCTAATTGGTTACAGATGATACAATGACTTTACTTGTTCTCCGAATAAACTTTCTCTCCCTTAATTTCTTGTCTAACACTCACCTTAAAGATCCCTCCCTTGCACAGATTCCTTCCCCTTATATAGGGTACTACATAGTGGATGACAGCTAATATGTA
>NW_020620803.1:0-1083 GCF_003573695.1 Papaver somniferum | reverse complement strand
GTTTGTTAAAGACGTCACCCAATAACGTTCTTCATGAGCGTGATAATGGTATTGATCGGTTGGACGTCAAGCCATTAGAAAAGGTTGTTAAAACTTGTATTAAAGTTGGTTCATACAAGGTGTATTTCCCCACCCAGGATGATTTTGGTTACAAACTGAAACTGGAAGTTCTTGCATCAAGGTATTCTCAAATACAGTTCTTATGTTTATTTCTTGAAAATATGTAATCAAAATTCATAATTGTAAGTCATCGTCTTTGATTTCTTGAAAATATGTGATCAAAATTCATAATTGTAAGTCATTGTCTTTGATTTCTTGAAAATATGTAATCAAAATTCATAATTGTAAGTCATCGTCTTTGATTTCTTGAGTTTGAATTTTTAGTTTTGGAGTTTTGGTATTTCTCTCCAGATTCACCATGTGTTTTTGAATCTTCTTGGTCGTGACTTGATAAAATCTGTTCTTCATATGTCACCTAAGCATGTATGGATTAAAGACTGCAGAGAAGAAAACTATTTTCTGTGCGCACAACTGCAAAAGTGTAATCAATTCATACTGCACTGGGTTTCAAGTCGTAGTCATTCATTGTTTTTCAACTTACATGTGTTTTTAATATCTTGTCCTTGTCATTGCTTCATAGGTGCACTATGCAGGTACATGTTAGAGACGAAAGAAAGGCGTATTTGCAGTGCGCACAGAGACCAAATAGCCACTGTCCAGTGTATCTATTGCTCAGACTCGGGTGATGTTAAAGAAAGTTTGCACTGCTCCGCTAAGTGTTACCAAGATCACTGGCTTAACCATTGCAAGCAGCATTCACAAGTAACTGGTTTGTTAAAGACGTCACCCAATAACGTTCTTCATGAGCGTGATAATGGTATTGATCGGTTGGACGTCAAGCCATTAGAAAAGGTTGTTAAAACTTGTATTAAAGTTGGTTCATACAAGGTGTATTTCCCCACCCAGGATGATTTTGGTTACAAACTGAAACTGGAAGTTCTTGCATCAAGGTATTCTCAAATACAGTTCTTATGTTTATTTCTTGAAAATATGTAATCAAAATTCATAATTGTAAGTCATCGT
>NW_020620802.1:0-576 GCF_003573695.1 Papaver somniferum | reverse complement strand
CAACATCTGAAACTCTATTACCCATGAGGGGTTCGAGGGAAACAGGAAAACATACTTGTCATTCATTTCTTTAAAACCGCGAGGGGTAGGAAATATGACATGAGCGACCAATGGTCATTCGTACTCGGGGCAACGCTAGTGAGGAAGTGCCGAGGTGACTTACACTCGAATGGTCATTCGTACTCGGGGCAAATCCAGTGAGAAAGTGTCGAGGTGACTTACACTCTAATGGTCATTCGTACTCGGGGCAAAGCCAATGTGGAAGTGCTGAGGTGACATACAGTCGACTGGCTACTCGATACTCGGGACAGTGGCAGTGTGCAAGTGCCGAGGTAGCCTAAGGGTACTGGTGGTTGGAAGCCAGATACTAAAGGTTGTTAAGATACGATTTCTTCTCAGCCAGGTAACCTACTTACATATGAAAGGTTACCCCCATCGCAGGTGGCCGTGACCACTTGCCCGAGTTGGTTGGTCGATAACCACTCGGGATTATCGGGCCTAGACCTAGGGCGACTATAACCCTTCCACTGAATCTAAAAGATAGTGATGAGATACCTCGGCTGGGACATGGCATCG
>NW_020620801.1:0-642 GCF_003573695.1 Papaver somniferum | reverse complement strand
TTGAAGTTGTTTGGAGAGGTCCATGTATCAGTTGTAAGAGAGACTCTTTGTTTACTTTCCTTGAAGTATTTCTTCAACTTCTCTTTCTCATCTTTGTACATAATTAAAAGATCTCTGTAAATGGTCATCCTGCTTGGCACCTTGAATCTAGGTTCAAGCTGTTCACTATATCTTCTAAACCCTTATCCTTCTACAATTCTAAATGGCAGTTCATCTATGACGACAAACTCAGTCAATCTTCTTCTACACATATCCTTGTCATAACTTACAGCAACCATCTCTGATTACTGTCCAGGCCTTGGTGGTGGAAACACCAAACTATTTTGTCCCTTGAGCTTCTTGTTGGGATTCTCTGGACATGTGCCTAAATGTGTCTTCATGCTGGAAGTTCCATTTCCTATACTATGTGCTTGCAATTTCTTGTGACAATGCTTACACTGTGTTTTTTCTTCGCTGATCCTTGTAAATTCATTCCAAACTTTTGATCTAGTTTTCCCCTTCTTCTTCGGTACAACTTCAGGTGCAGGGTCCTGTGTAGCCTGCTGTGTAGCTTGTGTTTCTTGAGTAGCATCAACTTGAGGTGTTATAGATAGTGTCACATCAGTAGAACCAGCTGCAGTGGATGGAAAGGGAGATGCATTT
>NW_020620800.1:0-3916 GCF_003573695.1 Papaver somniferum | reverse complement strand
CAGCTCCACTTCACCTTACGTCTCTATCCTTGCACCAAACTCGCATGTTTATTATTAATGTCTGTGACTGTCCCCATCATGTTCCGGCCAAAATTTGAAAAGATACATTCAACCACTAAAAAGAAAAGTAATGAAGCAAATTAATGGGGAGACTTGTTCATATCACTATGCTTGGTGTTGATAAGATTTGGTCAAAACAGGCACATGGCGTGTAAAGAGGGGACATGGTTATCGTTTAAAGTCTGCTGCCAATTGGACTAAGTTTTGAACTCCCAACTTGTACGCATTTACACCAGGAGCTGCTAAGAAAATATCTTCTTGTTGTTCCAAGTTGCAGACTTGCAGCAGAAAATTGATCGCCATGCCGGCCATGGGGTTGGGATGATCACAGTGCATCTCTGTCATAGTTGGTCATTTAAGTTCTGTAACAAACCTGCGGTCTACGAAAATGGTCAAACATATTTGTAACTTTTGAATTCATTTTGTCATAGTGCTATTTGGGCTCCGACTCATGACTAGCTACCTACAATGAAGACGCTTGATGTCAGAGATATCGCGGTTGGTAATTTGGATCTCAAATTTTGCGATATGGAGAAGGAAAATGTTGAATATTTGTTCTTGCATGCATTGTGGTTTCACTTAGCGAATTTCGAATAATCTCTTCCGGACATTCCAAATAAAACAGATGTTTTCAAAAACTTGGCAGCAATATTTCCTAGCATAAAAAAAATACTGACGTTCACATTTTTATTATCACAGTATCTCACACGTTGGACGTTATTGTTGTGAATAAAAATCAAACCGTAACGGATTTGAAGCTAATATTTTGAGATATGTTCCTCTTACCAAGTTCTACATGCCTACCAAAAATGAGCTCATTCCGAAATATAAAACCTCACGATCTACCGATCTTAATTTCGACGACCAAAAATCCGCAAATTGTCAATTGTTCATTTTCAAAGTAGTAGATGATGGTGTTATACGTTTCGGAATACGCTCATTTTTGGTAGAAAAGTAGAGCTATGTGATAATAACACATCCCCAAAATATTATCTTCAAATTCGTTACGGTTTTTGAAAGAGCGTAATAGCAGGGACAGGGCCAATTGAGAACCGGCTTTTGCATAGTGTACACCCAGCTCAACCGGCTTCCAAGCCTAATTCCTTTCAATAAAAATTTGCTGCTAAGCCCATTTATGCGGTCTTGCTCCCTCTAAAAGATTTTTTTTTTGACGGAAGGTAATCATAGTCACCTGAAAAGTGACTAGATTAAGAATTACATGGATGTATCAAGTATGGCATCCCAATTACAAAGAAAAGTGGACAATGAAAATCCAGAAAAAATATCAATGTTCCTTGTCCAATTGAATAACAGCTAGAGCTTTTACTTCCATTATGAGCTGCTTAGAATTTCTACTTAAATTGTTGGGAAGCCTATTGTTTCTCTCCCTCCAAATACTCCACCAACCAGCAAATGGCAAATAACGCCATAATCTTTTTACTCTACTCTTGGATTTCTTATTACTCCATTCCCATAAGATTCTCCCCACATCAATGAAAATCTAAGAAATAACAAAACTCTTTAAAAAGTGAGACCACATCTCAAAAGTAAATTAGCAGTGCAAGAATAGATGTGCATTACTCTCAGTATGCCGATGACATAGAAGACAATTAGCATTTTGAATCAAACCTGCATTGTACCTGTAATCCAGTGTTGGTGCACCCGCATAACAAAGAGTCCAGGCCAAGAAGCACACCTTCAAGGGTATCTTTGGATTCCACAATTGCTTATCTGAAAAAGAGAGAAACCCATCAGTTTCCAGAGCTGAGTATGCAGTAGCCACTGAAAAACCTTTTCCATATCCGTGAGTCTAAATTCTGTCATCTGACACCTCTTCAGCATTAGTCAAAACACCTTCTGGCTCACCAATAACCTGCAATAAGTGGATTATCTCAACTAACTCAATTTCATTCCGTGGTCTAGCAAACTCAAATCCCATGCCCCATCTGCAGTCACCATATCTCTCAGCACAGCTTCTTTATTTCTTGAAAGTTTGAATAAAGCAGGAAAAGACAAAGTTTGTTCCCCTACCCAATTATCATTCCAAAAAGTAAACACCACTGCCATTACCAATCACAAGCCTGGTACCAGATTCAACAAAACTTTTGGCTTTTAAAATACCAGCCTATAAACTGTAACAAACTGATTTATTAGTATGATTAGGGAAAAGGGCTTTAGTAACACCACCAAATTTCTGGTTTATGATCTTTCTCCACAGTACTTGCTTCTCACTTCCATATCTCCAAATCCACTTAGCATGCATTGCTTTGTTAAACAGCTTCAACTTCTTTATCCCTACACCTCCCCTGCATTTTGGAAGATGCACCTGAGTCCAAGCCACACAGCTTCTCTTCTTTATAGTAGCACTAGATCCCATAAGAAATTTCGCATAATTTTTTCTATTTTCTTAACCACACTCACAGGCATTTGAAACATAGAAAAATAATAAACTGGTAGGCTAGACAGGACACTCTGAATCCTGATCAACCTTTGCCCTCTAAAAGAATTTTACTCACTTGAGCCCCAACGTAATGTGTAAAGGCAGGAGGAACTTCTTTTTGGGATCAAGTCTATTATGACGGTATAGTGTTCGGACTTAGATATTTTCTGTAACATTCCCAACTCCCTCGTCACTAAAGAAAGATTTCGTAAGCACTTCCGACTTTCTCTTTTAACATAGTTATAACATATCTCTTCAGCAACAACTAAAAAAGGTTGCCCTTTGTAAAAGTTTCTAGTTTTACTTAGTCTGGTGGCTCTGGTCCAAACTTTATTCTTTTACGTTCTGCCCTTTTACCTTTTCCATCCCTCTTCCGAAACCTCAACTCGTTCCGCCCTCTCAAAGTCTATGTTTATATATACCATATATTCCTGCACGTCTTATCGATCCCCAAATGGAAACAAAATACTCAACCAGGATAAACCAATAAACACAAGTTATGGAAGAATTTCTGTTGTTTCGGGACGTTAGACTTTCATAAAATATATAAAAAACTAAAGGCATTTTCACTATTGAAGAATTATCTACGCAGTCGCAGGCCAGCCCATAAAGAACTAAAGGCATTTTCTCTTTGAAGTCATGGAAATGGTCAACTATTAGTTGACTCAGTTCTAAATTATGAGGCAGAGGACGGTGTCTGTACATCATGCGAGGAGGATAACTAAGAAATAACGTCCCCTCACGTCATATCAGAGCAGAAATGAGGAGAAAAATGAAACTCAAACAAAAAAATATACACTAAAAACTGATACGGTGAATTTGTCCATCTTCATGCTAACTTGTTTGTGTTGACGAAATTTTGGATAAGCAGAGTCAAGGTATGCCCAGGAATTTACGCTTTCTCGTGTATTCATTTTTGAAATGGCTAGGTTTTGAATTTGATTACTTTTTCTTTTTCATTTCTTCCAGAAACATGCAGTAAAAGCAGCATGTTCCTGCTAGCCCACGCCTGCAATCATGTTATGTTGTAAAAGAATTTTGCTACATGTGATGATTACTATTTTGAAATACTTTTCTGCTACATTTCTTAGTTAATATAATAAACAAAAATGCAACTTGAATGCCAATGCAATCATTGCAATGTATGATGTAATAACGGAGGTCCGGGAGGTCCCAGGTTCGAGGAGCTGCTCTGGCAAATATAAAATGTAAAAACGGGTACCTAGCTCATCTGGTCATCCCGTTCCCCAAAGTTTCATGTGTTTCAGGAGGTCCCAGGTTCGAGGCCCTAATGGCGTAATATTGCAGGAAGGCTAGCACAACAACCTTGTCTCCTTTGTGACACAATCTCACTCCCCCATCCGCTTCGGCTCCCTTGGCTAGGTTACCCATGAGGCTCGCTGGTAGGCTAACACA
>NW_020620799.1:0-430 GCF_003573695.1 Papaver somniferum | reverse complement strand
CCTGATCACCATGCCTACATATTTCATGTTCTTCATCGATACTATCCTCATCATAATCATCATTATAATAACATGAAAATGATCGAACCTCATCAAAACAAGTAGTGTTACCAATTCTAACCTCGTCTTTATTATGAAAATAACTATCCTCTTTTTTAATGGTATTATTGGAAACACTATATTGGAAAGTAAGATTATTTCGAGCAAGTATTTCATTCGTCTCAGCCATTAGCTTGAGGGATTCCTCTATAGAAAGTTCTTTTTCGTCAAAAACTAAGTTATTCATTTTTGCTAACTTACGTGTCGACTCAGCTAATTTACGTGTTGACTCTAGTAAAGAGGAATTATCAGAAGGATCATAAAAATGACTACTTTTCAATAGTTTCATTGCATCCTCCAAAGACGAGGAACTAGTGCTATAGTCTTCTTG
>NW_020620798.1:0-971 GCF_003573695.1 Papaver somniferum | reverse complement strand
GATAACAGTATCTAGTGAAGTGTCTAGAATTTTCCTTTTAAGGTACGTATAAATACAATTTCCGTCAGATATTTCACAATATTAAAGACATTATTTGAACTGAAACATATAAACAGTTACTTTTCTACTGAAATGGACTCTTTTCTGCTTCCGAATTGGTATGGATCACTGGATAACAATATCTAGTGAAGTGTCTAGAATTTTCCTTTGAAGGTATGTATAAATAAAACTTGCATCAGATATTTCACAATACTAAAGATATTATTTGAAATCAAACATTTAAACAGTTACTTTTCTACTGAAAGGGAGTCTTTTCTGCTTCCGAATTGGTATGGACCACTGGATAATGATATCTAGAGAAGTGTCTAGTATTTTGATCATAACTACTTCATTTGAACTCCGAATGACCTCATTCTTTTTCCTTTGGTTTCCCACTCTAATTCTTAACCAAATAGAAGGCATAATTTAGATATTTAATTATTTTTCACTTGGATTTTGATTCATTTATCTATTACTAGATCAATCATTTTTCGATTCTAGCACTTCTTTAGATTATTCAACCTAACCAACACAAATAAAAGAAAACAAGACTAGTGCAACACTGAAGCATACTGAATTGACACTAAAGCTCTATAAGTCATGCACTTATAAATTTTGTAAATTTATTAGGATTATTTGCACACAAACATTTAATCAGTTACTTTTTTTTTTACTAAAGAGGAGTCTTTCTTGCTTCTGAATTGGTATGGATCACCGAATAACGATATCTAGTGAAGTGTCTAGAATTTTCCTTTGAAGGTACGTATAAATACAACTTCCGTCGGATATTTCACCATATTAAAGATATTATTTGCACTTAAACATATAAACATTTACTTTTCTACTGAAAAGGACTCTTTTCTGCTTATGAATTGGTATGGATGACTGGATAACGATATCTAGTGAAGTGTCTAGAATTTTACTTATAAGGT
>NW_020620797.1:0-4966 GCF_003573695.1 Papaver somniferum | reverse complement strand
TGAACTAGTTCCCCACCTTTGTTTAGTTGGTGCAGGTTGCCGATAACCGGTAACTTCCGTGGCCCTGGTGGCAATTCCATGGTCTTCGTAAACCATCTCTTCCATATTATCAGTACTCCAACAAATATTGAAAGTAAAGTCCATTGAATTCCTTCCATGCTCTCTCTGGTATTCTAGTTTTTTTTTCCTCTGTTTGTATCCTTCAGGTTTGCAATTTCACTTTCACATAAAGCTTGAAAGTCCTTGAGAACACAAGCCTGCAGGTCAGCTCAGCGGTGTCTTTTGGAGGGTTCCTTACATTATTGGCTGATCTTTTTTATTTAATTAAGCTGACATTATTGACTAGAGTATTGACTATATAAAATACCACAGGACATGACTAGTTTGTCAGTTATATCCACCAAACAAGATTCTGGTCATGAAAAGAATTCATTATCAGAATCTATGACCTTTCCTACCCTGGTTAGCAATTCGGGGTACGGATAGTAGTTCGGGACGGCATATGTACGGATGTTTTACTTTTTAACTAAGCTTTGTCATTTGACCGTTGAATAATTTCAAGGATGTTTTACTCAGGACTCAGTCAAAGGGTCATTACTACCTTGCAGTTTGGTGGGAAACAAACATGAAGTTTCACTCACCAAAAAGGCACATAAATATAGGTTTTTCCTATTTCCCATCCTCACTTTTGCTATTTCCCATCCCTCTAATTTCTATCCCCAGTTATCCTAAGTACCACCCATATAAGATTTTATATGTCCTAAATACCATCCCTTGACTTTTATTTATACCCAATAATAAATCTACCATACAACTAAACAAAACAACAACAACAAAATCCTAAGAAACCGATCAGGTTCCGATCTCCATCTACACCACCAACCATTATCTTTTTCTTCTGCTCCATCCCCATAATTCATCACCACTTTGAGTAAAGATATTAAAAAGTTTGGTGTGCACTTACGCGGGGTATTAAAAATAGTGGACAAGAGAGACAAGGGCATCAAATCACTTAAAACTAATTGGACCATATGGGTACTGTATTACCGATTTACAATGTACTGAATGAATCATACACTGATTTTTAGTTGGGTAGAATTTGTGTGATTTGATTAACACGTTTTGGCATATAAGTAAATCCTACTGGATGTGTGATTAGATTAGCTTGTTTTTGGCATATATACAAGCAATTCAAGTGCCATTATTGCTATTACAATAACCATGATCAAATTTTTAAGGCTACCCTGCTCATGTGATTAATTAAGTTAATCACTTCTAAACCTTAATTAATCACCTCTAAACCTTGTTTGGAAAATAGTTTTCAATCTGGAAGAATAAATAAAATAATAATAATAGTTTTCAATAGTATTAACATAACACAATTGAACAAGTGTTGAGATATACTTTCTTAGTTGTTCAATGATGGAATCTTCCATTTACCAATCAATCGCTGATTAATTAATATGTCCTTTTTCTAATGATAAAGATGGATTAATGAAGAAGAAGACAAATAAAAATGGTAATGTTCATAGTCAAAGTCAAATTGACTTTTATGGGTGGTACACAGGAAAAATCAAAATTGAAAAGTAAATTGATTTTAGAGATTGTGAAGGGGATGGGAAATAGGAAATATGGGGATGGGAAATAGGGAAATAGGGAAAACCAAGTAGAATGGTACTTAACAAGGTAGTCCTTTCTGGTGCGCCAGCTTTATTTTACCCAAAACAATAACAAGAAAAATGAATGCGGTTCAGCGAGATTTTTGGTGGGGTAAAAAGTCAAACTTTAAAGGTATTTACATAAAATCTTTTGATTTTCTTTGTAGACCTTTTGAATTAGGGGGTTAGGTTTTAGAGAGGCTAGAAAATTCAATCAAGCTATGATAAGCAGAATTTCTTGGAGATTAAATAGCTAACCGGATGAGTTATGAGCTAAAATCTTATAAGGTAAGTACTAATTTACAAAAGTCACGGGCTTTACTTTCTCAAAATGAATATAGTTCTTCATGGATTTGAAAGTGCATCCTACAAGGAATTTACCACATCAAACGATTTAGCATATGAGTGGTAGGGGATGGGATCATCTGTTAACATTTGAGATAATAGATGGATTCCAGGGAAAAAATATGTTCTAGCACACAATATTTCCCAAACAAACAACAATTTGACACTTGTATCCGAGTTAATAAACCCAGTTACTTTGAAGTGGAACTCAAACCTATTACAATCTTTATTTCCTAGTTCTATTGTATCTCACATACATAACATAAGATTTTATCCTTCTAAGGATGGGATCTTAAATAAAGATATATTGAGATGGACACTTACAAATGGAAAATTCTCTGTAAAGTCTCTATATTTGAAACCGCAGAATCTTTCATCTCAAATTGATTCAGAAAAAAAAAATTCTAATGGGGAATTTGGAACATGGATACATCACAAAAAAATCAAACTTTTTGTGTGGAAATGTTTGTAAGACATTTTACCAACAAGACAAGATATGGGCTTAATTCTTGATGTGGAAACTAACTGTATTTTTTGTCAGACAGTGCCTGAAAAATCTTATCATTTGTTCTTTGAATGTGCCTATGCATAAGAAGTATGGAAAATTACTCTAATGTCTCAGAGAGTAATTACTAACTCAAATTCTAATCAAGATAAGATCCTTTCTATCAATGTATAATGAGTGGATGAAAGGAAATGAAAACTCGATTATAATGACATTAGCTGCAACAAAATGATGGTTCATATGAAAGGAGAGGAGTAACAGGAGTTTTGAAGATAAATGCACCTCTCTAGATCAATTAGCCAGATCTATTTAAAAGCATTATAATTATTGGCATCTTGAGAGAAATGAACTGATTCATAAAAAAAGAGTAATTCGTCAACAAACTATTAAGCAATGGTGTTAGAGCACTGCTCGGTCGAACTCGCAAGCGTTGTTATCTCAAGATTGTTTGTCAAGTTTATTTTCTAAAACTATAAGTCTTGATTTCTAGTATACTTATAACTAAGTCTCGTACTAGGACAGAAAGTGTAGTTGAGCTCTATACTCCACGACGTTCATCATACAAAGACGAAAAACTACTCAAGGAACTGGTGGCAGCGACTAAAAGGTATGTGGAGACTTAAGCTTATCTATCACTCAAAAGTCTATCTACTCTATCTCCTATCTCGAGACAAAAGTCGTATTGCTATATAGACTTCGATTATTCACATTTGCTATTTCGAGCCGAGTTTATCTCGCTTATCTATTTCTCGAAATATGTGTTGGTAAGCTTTCTCTTTGGCCAAGTTCATCTTTATAAGTGACGAAAGTCATGTTGATTATTTTAATATCTTGAAAATTGCTTTGATGAAAAATAGTGTGTGAATAACCTCTATTTAACATCCTCTAAGAATGTTTTAATTATTGAAATGAGAGTTTAGAATACGCAACCATCTTTGGATATAAGCATATAGCGTGTTCGCACATTAGTGTTTAAGTCCAAAACCGTGAACCAAATGTATGCATACTTGTGTGTGTACTAAATGGTTGATAGATACTGGGTAAGTATGCGTACCCGTGAACCAAATGTATGCATACTTGTACGCATACTGGCGGAAGTTCACGACCGTGAATTTCTTCTAAGTTTGGAAATCAAAACCAAATCAATCTGGTTACCTAAGTATGCGTACCCGTACGCATACTGGAGGAAAGTTCATGTCCGTGATTTTCTTCTGAGTTTGAAAACCAAAACAAACTCAAATCCGGTTACTTAAGTACATGTACCCGTACGCATACTTAAGTGTGTTACTTTCTAAAATTGGTTTATTCATGAACTAAAACATTTATATAATAAGGAATGCAATTTGAAAACCGTACCTATAATGTTCATGAATCGATTCGAGTGAATCAAATTTTGCTTCGATTTTGTCCTGTATACTTCTATAAGATCTAAGCACTTGAACAACTCTCTAACTAGTTCTTTTGAGTCATTTGAAGTATTTATGGTGAAGATGAATATGGTTGATAAGAAAGTGCTCATATGGATAACCATTTGGTTAACTACTGTTGAACCAACTAGTTGCACACGTTTAGGTACGGTTACACAAACCTATATGAACGTGCATTTCATTTGTGTATAACAAGCTAAGTTTTATCTAACGGTTGAAAGATATTAACTTGAATCTAATCAGGTTTTCATATAATGGTGAATATTGAATTCTTTGTTACCAAGGTAGCATTGATTGCCAACCCTAATTTGAAGGCTATATAAGGGAGAACTCTAGCAATTGGGAAACCTAATCCCCACAACTCCTGTGTGATACTAGTTGTATAAGCTAGAGTCGATTCTCCTTTAACCTTAGGTTTCTACCGAGACCCTGTAGGTTAACTACTTGAAGACTTCATTGGGATTGTGAAGCCAGATCCAACTATTTTCTTTGTAGTTGCGTGATCTGATCTTGTTGTTTTTATCGTATTGAGTATAATTTTAAAATTGGCTCGAGATTAATTTCTCCGATAGGAAAGATAGAAAAGTAGCCACAAACATCTTCGTCTCATCGTTTATGATTCCGCAATATCTTGTTTCGCTAGTCGATTAAGATTATTGTATGGTGATTGATAATTATAGGCTGTTCTTCGGGAATATGAGTCCGCATTATCAATTGGTTCATGTTCACCTTGATTTATCAAAAGACGGAGAAAAAAAGTCGTAGGTATTTCTGTAGGAGACAGATTTATCTATTATTGTAGACTTTTTTGTGTGATACAGATTTGTATATTAAAGTCTTCGACTTTGGGTTGTAGAAACTCTTAGTTGTGGGTGAGATCAGCTAAAGGAATCAAGTACGTAGTATCCTGCTGGGATCAGAGACGTAAGGAGTGCAAATGTACCTTGGATCAGTGTGAGATTGATTGGGGTTCAACTACAGTCCAGACCGAAGTTAGTTTGTAGTAGGCTAGTGTCTGTAGCGGCTTAATA
>NW_020620796.1:0-579 GCF_003573695.1 Papaver somniferum | reverse complement strand
TCGATTCTTGAACAAGTTTGAGCTTGTTAGCTAATCGATTTGCTCTTCGTTGAAGTTTGTTGACATATCTTATCTTATGTTTGTACTTGAAACATTTTGATAACTCATGAACTCTAAGAGTACAATAAGAACATGTCAAACTGGAGGAAGGTTTATACATCATATCTGTGCAGGATGTTAGACATACGATGGAACCTGCAAAATTAGAAAAGGAATTTCCAGAGAGTAAAGAGAAATCCATTTTATCCTCCAATATGGTTGAAGTTTCTTCTGGAAGAATATCGAGGTCGATGAACGTATTGCTACAATTATCAAAATCAGTATTTTCACAGAAGAGTGCAACAACTGATTTTTCGTCTTCATTAGAATCATAATGGTCAGCGTTTCATCAAGAGTTGCAGCAAGACCTTTGTTTCCAGTTTACTTTCTACTATTTGGACACTCATTTGAAAAATGACCAAAACCTTTACACTTGAAGCACTGTGGCATATCCTCGTCATCAGTATCGTTAGTATCCCTGTTTTTAGGAGGAACACGATTATGAGGTTTAACTGATGACTTAGGTTTGTCTCTAGTGAA
>NW_020620795.1:0-1172 GCF_003573695.1 Papaver somniferum | reverse complement strand
AAATACCTTTAGATTACATGTCATGTGCATGTTTCGATGTTACATAATAAATTTTGACTCTCTAGATAATTTTCTGTGTTACAGTAATAAATTTTTAACCACAATATAAAGTGATAAATTTTATGTAACACCTCAATTTCACAAATAGCCTTATTGCTACTCCTTTTGCAACCACTAGTATTGGAGCAAGGTACATTGGGGTAAACATTGTCGAATTTGACACGGACGGTAGAGTTAGTTTGTCCCCTTACGACATAATCAACATCCTATCCGCTTCGACTTCCTTGGCTGGTTCCTCATGAGATTCACTGGTAGGCAGGTTGTCGTCAGATTCACTGTTAGCACGACAACCTGCTCAATTAATGTAGTAGTACGCTATTAGATCTTAGCTTGTCATGTTTCCACCTAGTTTCTTGTAATATATCTTTATCCTATAATTGCAAAAACAAATAAACCTTGTGAAGTTAATTTTAGGGCATCCCAGTCCAAGGTATACCATAAGACACGTATCACTAATATGTTTTCATGTGTATATGAAAATTAGGGCAAAGTGGAAATAATGATTTTCGGATTCCTAGATTACCATTTAGTCCTCGAATAATATTTTCACCTTTGTTTTGAGGTCATACATTCAAGGGTAAAATTGTCCAAAAGTTTCAGCACCCTTGCTACAGTAAAGATAGTTGGATTTATATAATATATAAATAGAATAGATTTGTTTTTTTATTTTCTTTTTATAAATAAATTAATTGAGCTTTTACCAAAAAGAAATAAAAAATAATTAAGATTGCATCAAAAAAAAATTAAGCAATATTGTTTTTATAGTAGTGGATGACAAAAGCACCCTCAAAAACAAGGCATGTGTACCCAAGGTAGTCAATTTCGGATTTCGGATTGTCTCGGTCGACACCGAAATACCGGTACAACTTTGTCTCGGGGAATTCCGTTTTAAAATCTCGGTTTCATATTTTATATCCTCGTATCGATAATCACTTAAAAGAAACATAGTATTAGTAAATCTGGTTGTTCACCTTCCTCATCATCAACACCAAATAATAATTTTAGCTCAAGAAATTCAAACACATCAACAAGCAATAATACTAGTGAGTGAATTAATCTTTTTAATTTTTGTACGTGGGATTAGTCCACTCAATTTAAAAAAAAAAAAAAAA
>NW_020620794.1:0-981 GCF_003573695.1 Papaver somniferum | reverse complement strand
TGGTAGGCTTGTAAAAGGTCCTAAAAATTATCCCCGGCCAAAAACTTGGTGGACCCGGAGATATGTATAAAATTAAGCGCAATGAAAACGGGGGCCTACAGTAATACCGCAAGTGCACGGTCGTCGGTTGTAGCTCGTGCAAGTACGGGTCGATCCACAGAGATCGGGAGTGTTTTGTAGTGTTCTAACTATTTTGGGTTCTAGTTGCTATTGGGCTATGAAGACTTTTGGCTTAAATTGGGCTTTGAGTACAAATGGGTTTGATAACAATAAAATGAACTGAGCTTGGGCTCAGCTAGTCTTTGAAGTGTAAATGGGCTTTGGCCTTAAACTTAGGCTTTTGATTAAGCCCACAGTTGATTGAATTGGGCTTGGTAGTGAACTGAGAACTAGGCCTTGAACTGGACTGAACTTGAGCTTTGAAAGCTGGGCTTTGGAGAGGAAGCAGCAGCAGCAGAGCAAAGAGAGCAGCAGCAGTGGCAATACTGCACAGCAGAGGAAAGCAGCAACAGCAGGGTTGCAGCAAAGAGGAAGGAAAGCAGCAGCACTGCAAGTGCACAGTGCAGTGCAGGGGAAGAAAACAGTGCAATGCAGCAGTGCAATGCAGCAAGGCAAGTGCACAGCAGCAGTGCAAGGCAAGTGCAAGAGAAACAACAGCAGCAGTAGCACAAGCAAGGAAGAAAATGCACAGCAGGAGAAAATAGCAAACAAAAGCAACACAGGGCAACACAAGGCAATGAAGAACAAAGGCAGTTAACAGGAAAGACAATGGAGAAAATTTACAAGACAATGACTAAACAAGCAGAGAACAATGCAAATGAACCAAGGCCTAAGGCCAAGGGCAAGGATGATAGTGAAACTGAAATGGTGACAATGCAAGGCCAAGGGCAAGGATGTGGAGAAACTGAAAGTGAGGAAAACTAAGGCAAGAATACAGGCATACTAAAAGAATGGGAAGAGAATTAGCTTGCTATGAGCACT
>NW_020620793.1:0-696 GCF_003573695.1 Papaver somniferum | reverse complement strand
CTCTGATATTGTTGCAAAAACCCAGTTGGGCTTTGGTTCTTTTCCTTGGTGGCGTCCCAGCAGAGGAAAAACTGGTTCAGAACAGCAGGTCCAACAGCAAATGAAGTGAAGCAGATGCAGATGCAAACGCTATGCAGTGAAATGCAAAAATAGCTAATAAAACTACTAGAGAAACAAAGCACCAATCCCCGGCAACGGCGCCAAAAACTTGGTGGGCCCGGGAAAGCGTGAAAAATGTGTGAAAATTAAGCGTAATAAAAACGGGCCTACAGTAATACCGCAAGTGCACGGTCGTCAGTTGTAGCTCGTGCAAGTACGGGTCGATCCACAGAGACTGGGTGTGTTTTGTAGTGTTTAGCTATTTTGGGCTTCTAAGTTGTTGTTGGTTAACTATGAAGCCTTTTGGGCTTTGGGCTTAGGGTACCTTTGGATTATAGGCTTGTTTGATAATGAAGTGAACTGAGCTTGGGCTCAGTTGGTCTTGAAGTGCACTAGGCTTGGCCTTTGAATTTGGGCTTGGGCTTAGTGTAGTGAACTGAGCCTTTGGTGGACTGAATTAGACTGGGCTTGTGATGTGATTTGAGCCTTGGGTTGAGCTGAGCTTTCACAGTGAATTGTGGCTGGGCCTTAACCTGAACTGTGGTCTTAGCTGAGCCAAGCTCAGTTGCAGCAGCAGCAGTGGCTTCAGCAGGGAAA
>NW_020620792.1:0-484 GCF_003573695.1 Papaver somniferum | reverse complement strand
TGGTTAGGTTGCGTGTCTTTCTGTAGGGTTGTCTTTTCATTTTGACGCTTGGTTTCCCTTTTATGTTTGTTCTGAATCAGTATGAATAGTTTCTGCTTTTTAAGTTGGACTGTTGTTTTCTTCCCTTACTCTCTTTTTTTTTAATGTGCTTACTCCCTCCCTCTCATGCTTCTCTGTTTTTTTTGTGAGAAGGGTATGCGTACTCCCTCCCTCTTTTATGAGGGGGTTACCACTAATAAAAGAGGGTTAACACCCTAGTAAAACGCACCTACTCTCCCCTCTTTTTATTGAAAGGGTGTTGGTGGGGTGTCCTGAGTGAAACACGCCTACTCTCCCCTATTTTTATTGAAAGGGTGTTGGGTGGGGTGATCGTTAGTGAAACGTTCCTACTGCCCCCTCTTTTTGCTGAAAAATTGTTGGGTGGGGTGGGCGTTAGTGAAACGCACCTACTCCCCCTATTTTTATTAAAAGGGTGTTGGGTGGG
>NW_020620791.1:0-469 GCF_003573695.1 Papaver somniferum | reverse complement strand
GGGTTACACAAAAAATTCTCCTAGCCGAAATGTCTATTGTAACTACCATTTTCAATGGGTATTGATGATTTCTAATCGATTTCTTCAACAAATAACGAATTGAAAAGAATGGGTAAGAAGGAAATTACCCGCGGATTTGCATTTCACTTGAATCGGACTTCTTGGTTGTTGTTGGATGATTGATTTTGCCTCTGAACGGTGGTTCAAGTTCTTTTTGAAGTAGCAATTGTTTTGGGAGATTCACTATATGTGGGAGCCCCGGACTCAATCTTGGAAGTCTGGGTGTTTGCTTGGCACGCATTGCTTATGAAGATTGATTAATCGACGATGAAATTTTTTCGAATCGACGATTAACGTCGATGTTGACGAAGAAGAGGAAAAGGAAGAAGAAGATGAAGAAAAGAATAATCAGTTTTGAAACCGATTTTAAGTTTTTTATTAAGGTTTTAATTAGGATTTAATTAGTGGG
>NW_020620790.1:0-423 GCF_003573695.1 Papaver somniferum | reverse complement strand
GAAACCTTATGACGAGGAGAACGCTTGACGCGGTTATTTTGAACAACTAATCTCGTTTTAATAGTTTTTTAGTTAAAAAATATTAAAATATCCTAATAAACGCACACGAGATAAAAAAACATGTATTTTTCCCACCCGCACACGAGATAATAAATATCCAAACAAACGCACGGTTTTTGAATTTTCACCCAATTAGGGCAGACGCCCTCCCATATATCACGAGATAAAAATTCCATCTTATCTTGTGTAACCCGCTTTCTAAATAGTCACTAGCCTTCATAAGAAAAACCGGCGAAAAAAAAAAGTAAAAAAGATAAAAAAGGCAATCAACACGAGGACTTCCCAAGAGGTCGCCCATCTTAGTACTACTCTCGCCCAAGCACGCTTAACTGCAGAGTTCTGATGGGTTCTGGTGCATTAGTG
>NW_020620789.1:0-420 GCF_003573695.1 Papaver somniferum | reverse complement strand
TTTTGTTGTTTCGTTGTAATAAGCAAGGAAGGGTGTATGCCATTGATGTACAACGCGAGTAATTGTGAAATACCTCCAACTCATTCACAATTCTCGTAAAGTCCGGACAGCTAGCTAGATTTCGACCTCAGTTCTTAGCCTGAGAAACTATCTCTTGGTGATTAGTAGTCATAACTTCAGATCTTTCTTTACACATGTGTAGATACACTTTACACTCTTATCACATGTCTTTATTTGTTATCAGTGCTAGGATTGTGCCTTCGATAACTAGATTGACATCTCCATTTTGCTGTGAGCTTAAATGTTTTACACATGTCACGTTTGATGGAATCTGAGCTTATCTTTTGTCCTTAGGTTTTGTAGGCACACCTCTGGTAAACCTTCACGAGACTTCAACTCGTCCACTAGGGACACTTAGTG
>NW_020620788.1:0-303 GCF_003573695.1 Papaver somniferum | reverse complement strand
CGATCCTGGCCAGGTTTCGATCTCGGAGCCAGTATCTATTTCGAAGTTGACGAATTTGTGTGTGTTTAGGGTTTCTGATAATATTCCAATGGAATCTTAGCCGGAAATTGCTAAAGATTCATCGTTCTTACGAATTTCAACACTTATAGTGGTCCGATCCTGGACATGTTTCGATTTCGGAGCCAGTATCTATCTCGAAGTTGAAGAATTTGTGTGCGTTTAGGGTTTTTGAGAATATTCCCATGGAATCTTAGCCGGAAACTGCTAAAGATTCATCGTTCTTACGAATTTCCAGACTTAGTG
>NW_020620787.1:0-603 GCF_003573695.1 Papaver somniferum | reverse complement strand
TCTTGGTCGAACTCGTTTGTTGTATTCTCGTTGTAATCTCCTTTGGTAATTCTCCATTTTTTGCAACGCCATCTCCTTTGTTTCCTCCAAGTCATCGAGCTTGGCCAATATTAGATCTGCCGATATGTTTTGCCTCCAGGCTTCAGTTCTTGTGGTGGGTATCATTGCTTCAGTTGGTAGTATCGCTTCGGTTTCGTAGGTCAGCATGAAAGGTGATGGCCCTGTTTCTTCCCTTCGAGTGGTTCGATAGGCCCATAAAACATTGTAGATTTCTTCGCACCAATTACCATATTCTCCATCTAATTTTTTCTTCATATTGTCGGCGATAGTTTTGTTTGTGATCTCGGCCTGCCCATTACTTTGAGGGTATATGGGGGTAGCCTTACTTTTTCTGATGTTGTAGGTGTTAAATAGTAGGACGATGTTTTCTCCCTGGAGCTGTTTTCCATTATCCGAGACGATGGCCGCCGGTACTCCGAAACGACATATGATGTGCTCCCAAATGAACCTGAAGACGTCCTTGTCACGGATATGTCTCAGTGGTGCCGCCTCCACCCATTTAGTGAAGTAATCCGTCGCTACTATTAAGTATTTTCTCTGCCC
>NW_020620786.1:0-906 GCF_003573695.1 Papaver somniferum | reverse complement strand
TTTGTTCATATTTTTTCTCAGGATTTTGTCTTACCTCTTTTGTCCTCTTTCAAGTTGTTGTGGGTATTGTTGTATTTGATATAATAATAACATGGGATATGAGTGAATTTCTTCTTTATGCAACTTTGATATAGTTATGCGTAAAGTATTGATCTTTCAAGCACTTTTTCTCCTCTTTAGGTTGTTGTTAGCATTGGTGTGCTTGATACAACAACAAGGGATCCGAGGTTTGGATTTGTTTGCTTGATCTTCTTAAGATTGTGATATAGTTTTTTTAATGTTTGATCTTGGAATATTGATCTGTCAGAATTTTTATTATTAACTTAAATTGTTGTTCCCCAAAGATGATTGGGTTTGCGGATTTATGTTTATCAACTGACTTGTCTATTGCATCCCAATGTTAACTGGGTCCCATTTTTTTTATTATATTTAATTTGTTTGGTGATTGGATGATCCAAGTTGTTTGGTGATACTCCTGATCCCCAATGTTTGAGTGGGTTCCCCATCATCCGGTCTTGAATTTATCATGTTATTTTTAGCTAACATAATTTTGTTTTTTTTTTAGAAAAATAAATCCCAAATATTGTTATTCTTTTAAACCAATTTCAAGTTACCTTTTTTGTCTTAAAAATTTTCTCAATGTTTTGTTCACACTTATGTCTTTGTTTTCAAATCTTTAATTTGGTTCCAGAAATGGATTAAAATCTTTAATTTGGTTCCATGTGCATTTGCAGGTTTTAATCTTGGTATATCTTTGTTTGGTTTTGTTTTAAAAAATAAGTGTATGTGCATTTTGTTCAACATTTCTTGAGTTTTTATTATTTATCCTAGTTTCCACGTTTCCGTATTTATATTCAGTGGGTCTTCTAATTTTCCATGTTCCTTTAGTGTATCGATGTTTAATTT
>NW_020620785.1:0-430 GCF_003573695.1 Papaver somniferum | reverse complement strand
TTGTATATGCCAGTGTGTTGATATTAGTCAGACTAGGATCTCAGTCCATTAGGATAGGTTCATTTTGGCGGAGGCCTGCAGACAGATATGAGAAACACCGTTCACCTAGTAAACATCAAAACCGTCTATGTTTTTTCTATATCCATCTTCTTGATCTATCCATGTGAATAGTTTTGACTCCGAATATTGATGTCCGTAGTACGACTATCTGAGTTGAGCTCTGTCATTTCATATGAATTTTAGTATGCTTGAGTACGAACTCGTGTACAACAATTGGAATTTCGCATCAGGGTACTTCCTCCTGTAGTCAATAAGTATGCCAACCAAGGAGATTCTTTAGTGCCTTCCAAGGTTCTGTGTAGATAACTAGGGTCTGGAGTATAAAGGTTTTGTGGGTATACCTCTGGTAAGCCCTCCGGAGACAACACTC
>NW_020620784.1:0-376 GCF_003573695.1 Papaver somniferum | reverse complement strand
TTTAATTAAAAACACTCATTCTAAAAATTTAGGGGCACTCACCACGGCTATACACACCTTATATTAGGATCGCAGCACACACTATCCAGTTCTAACTTCCCACTCAAATGGGTTGAGTTCGGATCCAAATCTAAAATGAGATTTTAGTGTTGTTACAAGCCCTGTGCTCACAATCAATGATTTTGATTCTGAATCGCTTGATGATAAAGAGAATGTTGATTATGTAACGTCACAGCTAGATGAATTAAGCAAAGAATTCCTCACCTGTGCAACTGAACTTACACTTGCACTAAAAAGAGAAGGAAAGCTCCTTGAAGACTTATGTCATATGAAAGCTGAAAATGATCAACTCAAACGTGATCTTTCAACATGTAAA
>NW_020620783.1:0-360 GCF_003573695.1 Papaver somniferum | reverse complement strand
CATTCTAAAAATTTAGGGGCACTCACCACGGCTATACACACCTTATATTAGGATCGCAGCACACACTATCCAGTTCTAACTTCCCACTCAAATGGGTTGAGTTCGGATCCAAAGCTAAAATGAGATTTTTGTGTTGTTACAAGCCCTGTGCTCACAATCAATGATTCTGATTCTGAATCGCTTGACGATAAAGAGGATGTTGATTATGTAACGTCTCAGCTAGATGAATTAAGCAAAGAATTCCTCACCTGTGCAACTGAACTTACACTTGCACTAAAAAGAGAAGGAAAGCTCCTTGAAGACTTATGTCATATGAAAGCTGAAAATGATCAACTCAAACGTGATCTTTCAACATGTAAA
>NW_020620782.1:0-361 GCF_003573695.1 Papaver somniferum | reverse complement strand
CAGAACAATCAAGGTTATCAATATCCTAGGAACCCTCAACAACAATCAAACTCTCAACAACAATCATATCCTCAACACAATACCGACAAGAGATTATCCGCTCTAGAGGAGATGGTCCAGAGTCTGGTGCAAGGTCAGAAAAATCTTGATCAAAAGATGGGTCAACTCTGCGATTCCATCAGCGAGAGAGAAAAGGGTACACTTCTTAGCCAACCCCAACAAAATCCAAAGAGGATATTTCAAGCAGGCACATCATCTTGCAATGAAACCTCACCCGATCAAGTCCATGCCATTACCACCCTCCGAAGTGGTACAGTCATCGAGAACAACGTGGGCGAACCTAATGAATCTGATACAAATT
>NW_020620781.1:0-2149 GCF_003573695.1 Papaver somniferum | reverse complement strand
CGGTGTTTACATGAACAATTACTAGCGGTCGGTCAAAATTCTTCCGGGTAAGCTTCCTTTATCCTGTCTTTCTCACATATGTATGTCACCATCTCATGCCTACCCCACAATAGTGTAACCATTATGTGCTAGGCAGGGGACTTAATGTTGATGGTGGATTTTCATTTAAGGCTAAAATTGTAAAAGCCAAAACTATGCGCTAACATCCTGCAAAGGATAAAGCCACTGATAAAGTGGAGAATACTTCTTCACTATAAACTTATAGCATTACCAATTAATGCATGACCAGCCTTGTATTTCCTGTACTACTCTATTCTCATTATTGGTGCGGCATGACGACTGAGTGATCGCTCTCAGCAGAGCAACACTAATTTCCAAGCATTAAATAAGGAGGCATGTACGAAATACTCGTACATGCTATAACTCTCGGAGTGTTATACTAGCCCGATCGAGCATCTGGACTGTCCGTATCAGTCTCAGAAACGATCACGACCATCAAACTTCACCAGCATGATAGGATGGCTTAGATCGGATCCCTAACCCCCAGGCAGATATTGGAGTATTCACCACCGATCCAATGCGGGCCCCGCATGGTCGGCCTCCCCGAAAGGGTAGCATGGCTTGCCAAATCGTCCATCCAAAGCAGCGCGGACGAGAAACCTTAATTTAGGGTCTGCGACACATTACATGTGTCGCAAAGCAATCTCAACCATCCATCTTCGCAGGCATAGATGGAGGGTGTAGATGTAGATTCAAAGGGCCCAGAGCATGTCAACACAATCAATGTGGGCCCCCTACATACATGACCGATCGGTCAGGACCAACTATAGTTGGTAATTCCAGTTCGTGCGCCCAAACAAGGCATGAGGCACAGCCGGTGAAACCCTAATTAGGGGTTGAACATCACGAGCGTCCATTTTCTCCTGCACGAATGAAGGGTCCAGGAATAGACTAGGCAGGTCCGGTGCGCATCAACATGATCGTCGTGGGCCCATATATCTCCACACCCGATCGACCGAGGTATATCATGCATGGTTGCCTTGATTCGCACGCCCAAACTAGGCATGGTCACACCTCCCAATTGCAACTAATCTCAACCACTCAACTTTGCCAGACAAATTGAGTGGCTTAGATCACGTTTCTATAGGACAATGAAATACAGGCGTGTACACCAGCCCATCGTCTGCACACCAGACTAATCGGCCAAGACCGACCAGGCTTGGTCGCCTCGAAACGCGCGCCCGAAGTTGGCATGACGCGCGGCCTTTGCGGCACCGGATTTCTGTCGTAAATTGATCTTAACCACTCCTCTTCACTGGACAAATCGAGTGGCTTAGATCACACTTTCACGGGACAATGAGGTATGGCCACGTACACCGACATGTGTCTACACGCATGCATGATCGGCCTTGCCAAAATCGTGTCCCAAGCTTGGATTCGATCAAGCTTAAGAGTGATGCTTGCGCACCTCTTCATAAACCCTAATTCCACTAACGATCGCAGATGAGTGTCTCAAATATCATCTCGTCCGTTCAACTTCATCTGCTTGGTTATACAACCCTGGTCAGGAGTTAACTGGTCAATGAGGTGTCGTGGTGATTACCATCCGTCACTTCACCACACCAAGTGATCGGCCAAGTCAGGACTTACCTGTACATCCCCAAACGATCACTTGAAGATGGCTAGACATGCATCTATTTTAAGACGCTTAATCGTGACTTACTCCATTAAGCCTTAAAACATCGAAGCTTCACTCATGCTAAATACATTGAATGCATAGAATTCACGTGATATTTTACAAGTATCAAATTCCCAAATAACTTATTTATTTAACCTAGCATTACATGCTACTTCCTGTGGGTCCCACGATCCACACGATCGAGACATCAATCATGTCACAAACTGGGGGATACATACTGGGGTATTGGTCTGGAGGTTTACAACGTGCAGCGCACAACGCGCCATCACAAGAACGTGTCAGGAAGTTATGGACAGTTAGTGATGATGGGAGAAGTGGGCAAGACTGATCGTGTAACACTAACACACGCAACTCCACTACTCCATCACTCCACTTTCTCCACTTCCCATGAGAGACGTGGGTTAGGCTCAATGAATTGTATAAATAGGTTCTCCTCCCTATTTTCAAACA
>NW_020620780.1:0-873 GCF_003573695.1 Papaver somniferum | reverse complement strand
TACGAAGCATGTTAACATATATCTTTAGTCATCACAAATTAATAAGGCTAATGTTCTCTAACTCTACCCAAGGAAAAACTGACATGTGCTCAATACATTACTATTAACCTAAAGACTAAGGCATAATAAAATAATATTAAAATTTTAAGAAAATTATAATTAGTTATGTCATATAATTCGGAAAGAGTCATTTCCACAATTTAATATAGACTAGACTAAACACCTGAACTAACAAGATTTCCTTTGAATAAAAAAATGACTAATTTTGACACAAACAACCTTGAATTTGGGACAGGCTTTACAATTCTATCCCTCTTAAATGAAATTTCGTCACGAAATTTAGAGGTTACCTTAGAAAAGCTCAGGGTATTTGCTCCGAATTTCGGGCTCTAATTCCCATGTCGCTTCCTCAACCTGGCGGCGTTGCCACTACACCTTAACCATAGGGATGGTCTTAGTGCGAAGCACATGCTCCTTAAAATCCAAAATTCGAACCGGTCTCACCACGTACGTAGCATCCTCTTGAATCTCCAAATCTTCCCAGGCAATAATGTGTGAAGGGTCAATAACATAAGACGGATCTCTCTCGTATTTCCGCAACATTGACACGTGGAAAGTGTCATGAACGTGCCCAATTCGCTGAGGTAACTCCAACTGATAAGCAGCTGCACCCACACGTCGAATAATTTGAAAAGGCCCAATGTAACGTGGTGATAACTTTCCTTTCTTGCCAAAACGCTTAATACCTCTCTTCGGGCTCACTTTGAGCAACACCAAGTCACCCTCGGTAAACTCTAGAGGTCGACGTCTCTTGTCTGCATAACTCTTCTGACGACTCTGAGCTGTCATTAGCCTCCGTCGGATTAACTGAAC
>NW_020620779.1:0-638 GCF_003573695.1 Papaver somniferum | reverse complement strand
GACATGTGTCTAAATTTTTAACTTATAAAACTTACGGTTTTGCAAAATATATTGTTGACTAAATTAAAGATTTACTGAAGAGGAAAAAAATGAAACAACTTAGATTTCCCTTATATCATTTTCTACCCCTAGCATATTCCCTGGTACCACATTCATCTATTGATAGAATGATAATTTTATTTTATTTTTTGGAATATGGATACACATCATTCCAACAAAATATGAAGCATGGACTTCGTCTGCTTCACTTCGATTGGAGATCAAGGATTATCCCTTTACAGGAGCTTAAGGTTACAACTGATCGATAGTTCTTTTGTTTTTTTGTTTTGTCATTTTGTTTGTTTGAGTGTTCTCTTATCTGTCACAACCACAATATGTAGCAATGGTGATAACAGTCATATATAACGTGAGCCTAACAAACGACTACTATACCGAATTATGATTACATCAGATAAAAGCTCAAATCATGCAAAGGGTGGACTTTTCCAGGCTCAAACACAATTACCAAACATAAATGTCTAGAAGATTGCTCACTTATTAAAAATCATATCATATCTGAGTTTGTTTCTTGGGATGTTAATATCATATAACGCCGATGTTATAATACATTAGTTTCTGCAGTCTGCTCTCTATAGTTG
>NW_020620778.1:0-1397 GCF_003573695.1 Papaver somniferum | reverse complement strand
ACTTCAACATCATCCTTAGCCATACAGCGTGTGTATCACAATTTACAGCAGCTATGTATTCAGCTTCTGTTGTAGACAAGGAAACAACTTGTTGTTTCTTTGATGACCAGGAAAAAAATCATGTTCCTAAAAGAAATGCATAACCAGATGTAATCTTCCTTCCTTCTGTGTCTCCAGCCCAATCATTATCTGTATAACCAACCAATTTTGGATCTTCAGAAATTGTATAAAGCATTCCCAAACTAATTGTTCATTTGACATACTTCAAAATCCTCTTTGCAACTTGTAGATGTGACTGTCTTGGTGACTCCATAAACCTACTAACTAATCCAACTGCATACATAATGTCTGGTCTTGTATAAGTTAAATATCTCAGACATCCAACAAGACTCTTAAAATATGTTGAGTTCACAAGTTCTCCTGATTCATCTTTTGTTAGCTTCAACCTTTCTTTAGTTGGTTTTCAAATTGGATTACAATTATCCATCTTGAAACGCTTAAGTATTCCTTATGCATATCTCTGTTGATTAATAAAGATACCTCTTTCAGTTTGTTGTACTTCAATGCCAAGAAAGTATGACATTAATCCAAGATCTGTCATCTCAAACTCTTTCACCATATCCTCCCAGAATTCCTTGATCATCTCTGAGTTATTTCCAGTAAAAATAAGATCATCCACGTACAAACAAACTATAATATGATTGCCAAATGAATCAGCTTTCAAATACAGTGTATGCTCATGTGGACATCTTGTAAAACTTTCTCAATAAAGTATGAATCGATTCTTGTATACCAAGCACGTGGTGCTTGTTTTAAACCATACAAAGCCTTTTTTAGTTTGTACACTTGATTCTACTTCCCCTCCATAACATAACCTGCTGGTTGCTCAACATATACTTCTTCTTCTAGTACACCATTCAAGAATGCACTCTTTACATCCATATGAAATATCTTCCATTGCTTCTGAGCAGCTAGAGAAATGATCATTCGAACTGTATCAAGTCTTGGAACTGGTGCAAAGACTTCAGAATAGTATATTCCTTGTTTTTATCTATATCCTTTAGCAACTAACCTTGCTTTCAATTTATCAACTTCACCATCTGATTTTTACTTTGTCTTGTAAACCCATTTGACTCCTATTGATTTCTTTCCTTCTGGAAGTTCTGTAAGTTCCCATGTATTGTTCTTCTTTATTGAGTTTATATCAGCTTCCATTGCTTGTACCCATCCATTATCTTTAGAGGATTCTTCATAAACAACAGGATCACAATCTCCATATAAAGCAAAATTAATCTTCTCTTCATCAGTATCATCATCTCTTGTTATCACATAATCTTTCATTCTTGCTGGTATAACATATTTTCTTCTTGGTCTTGCTGTCTCTTGTTGTGGTATCA
>NW_020620777.1:0-287 GCF_003573695.1 Papaver somniferum | reverse complement strand
CCTTTGTTGGTTCGATTGTGCATTACTCAATACAAGTTGAGAGGACGTACTTGGCATGGTAGTGCTGCTTAGAGGTGTAAAGTTGAGAGGACGTACTTGGCATGGTAGTGCTGCTTAGAGGTGTAAATTGTGCTGTGCCAGCACGAGCACCTCCCAGCACAACACGCCAAAATTTGAGCACAGTCCAGCCCAGTACGTGACTTAGCCCAGCACGGCACAACACGTTACTTCAATGGGACGTGTTGGGTTTGATTGATTGGCACAATAGCGCATCCCAGCACGTGGCA
>NW_020620776.1:0-333 GCF_003573695.1 Papaver somniferum | reverse complement strand
AATCACTAATGTGTTGCTATACATGCTTCCTCAACACATCTTTCCTCTTAGTGTTGAGACGTGTAAATTCCTCTACACTCACTACTGTGTTGATAGGCATGCTTCCTCAACACATCTTTTCTCTTAGTGTTGAGACGTGTAAATTTCTCAACACTCACTAGTGTGTTGCTAGGCATGCTTCCTCAACACATCTTTTCTCTTAATGTTGAGACGTGTAAATTCTTCAACACTCAATACTGTGTTGCCAGGCATGCTGCCTCAACACACCTTTTCCTCATAGTGTTGAGACGTGTAAATTCCTCATCACATCCTTCCTCTTAGTGTTGAGACGTG
>NW_020620775.1:0-504 GCF_003573695.1 Papaver somniferum | reverse complement strand
ACTATGTTGCTAGGCATGCTTCTTCAACACATTCTTCCTCTTGGTGTTGAGATGTGCAAATTTCTGAACACCACTACTGTCTTTCCAGGCATGCTTCCTCAACACATTCTTCCTCTTGGTATTGAGACGTGCAAATTCCTCAACACCACTACTGTGTTGCTAGGCATGCTTCCTCAACACATTCTTCCTCTTGGTGTTGAGACGTGCAAATTTCTCAACACCACCACTGTGTTGCTAGGAATGCTTCCCTAACACATTTTCCTCTTGGTGTTGAGACTTGCCAATTACTCAACACCATTACTGCGTTGCTAGGCGTGCTTCCTCAATTCATTTTTCCTCTTGGTGTTGAGACGTGCAGATTCCTCAACACTACTACTGTGCTGCTAGGCATGCTTCCTCGACACATTCTTCCTCTTGGTGTTGAGACGTGAAAATTCCTCAACACCACTACTGTGTTGCTAGGCATGCTTCCTCAACACATTTTCCTCTTGGTGTTGAGACTTG
>NW_020620774.1:0-280 GCF_003573695.1 Papaver somniferum | reverse complement strand
CTACTGTGTTTCAAGGCATGCTTTCTCAACACAATTTCTTCTTGGTGTTGAGATGTGCAAATTTCTCAACACAACCACTGTGTTGCTAGGAATGCTTCCTCAACACATTTTCCTCTTGGTGTTGAGACTTACCAATTACTCAACACCATTACTGCGTTGCTAGGCATGCTTCCTCGACACATTCTTCCTCTTGGTGATGAGACGTGCAGATTCCTCAAAACTACTACTGTGTTGCTAGGCATGCTTCCTCAACACATTTTCCTCTTGGTGTTGAGACGTG
>NW_020620773.1:0-406 GCF_003573695.1 Papaver somniferum | reverse complement strand
AATTATGGACAAAAAGGATTCTATTATCTATTGCAAAAATTCTTGGGAAGCCAATTGCTATTGATCAGAAAACTTTGGATCATGATGTTGGAAACTATGCTGCTGTGCTTATTGATATTGATTTTGCTAAACCAATTCCTAAAAGAATTCGTTTGAAAGCTAATGGCAATGAGTTTTGGCAGGATTTGGAGAATATCAAGTTTTGCACACATTGTAAGTTTATGGGTCATAAGTTTGAAAATTGTCTTGCTGCTCGCAAGCTTTTGGGAGGTTCTAAATCTTCTAATGTGTCTCAAAAACCTCAGAAAGATGATAAAGAGGTTAACAATCCAAATAAAAAGTATGCTTGGAGTGAAGTACGTGGAAAAAATAACGTGAATGGTAATGGTTCCAATGCAGACAAGGG
>NW_020620772.1:0-694 GCF_003573695.1 Papaver somniferum | reverse complement strand
TTTGATTGTATCCTCTGAATACGAAGAACTAGTATTATAATCTTCTTGCTCGTAAGACTGATGCGCATGCGGATAGTAATTGGGCTCACCATGGTATGACCCAAAATCTTGAAAAGGTTGGCGTGCCCAACCACTATTCACACTATGATCATAAAAAGAGTAATGTCCATGTTGCTCGGTTGGATAATTATTGTATTGGCTATACCAGTTTGACATCCTAACTGCAAGGGGATTCTAAACAAGCACAAAGAAGGCTGACTCGACCACAACAAGCCTATTTTATCTAGCAAACAAAAAGCATGATGGCTCCACTTAGATTTTTTCTAGACCAGTTTCTAATCCTTCGAAAGGGAATTCGTTACAATTTAAGCAAACCCCTCTGGAATCAATCCGAGTCAAAGTAAGTTGAATAGAGGCGAAGGAAGCTGCGTGGAGCTTTGATACCCAAGGCCTCACGACATTACAAGGCGGCGCAGTCACGCATTCAACTCAAAGAAACTATCATGAACTTCGAAGTATGCTTAAAAGAGTAACCAATATTTTTCGAATGACTTTCCTATTAAGCTCGTTACCCTATCGGTCTCGTTCTAGTCAGTATTTTAAGCTTAGGTTCGCGTAGGTTACGTGTTCCTAAGGCGGGCAAGAAGGAAACGGTGATGAAATCCGAGTCCTTATCTTGATTTGTCCAGGCCTT
>NW_020620771.1:0-273 GCF_003573695.1 Papaver somniferum | reverse complement strand
GCACATGCCAGAAGTAGCGCTGGTAGCCTAACTTTCCAACCGTGCAACCAAGGGGCAAAGACACCACATGCCATTGGCACATGCCATAAGTGGCGCTGGTAGCTTAGCTTGCCAACCGTGCAACCAAGAGGAAAAGCCGCCACATGCCATTGGACCATGTCAAAAGTTGCGCTGGTAGCCTCGCTTGCCAACCTATGCAACCAAGGGTAAATGCATCCAGATGCCATTGGCACATGCCTGAAGTGGCGCTGGTAGCCTAGCTTTCCAACCGTG
>NW_020620770.1:0-326 GCF_003573695.1 Papaver somniferum | reverse complement strand
TCTACTTAGAGCAGTTTCGAGTGTACATTCGAAAAATACACACTCGAAAAGATTCGAACGCTATAATTTAGCTCAAGAGGTGTCTATTTTGATTGAAAACATGCTAATGATCGTGACATGTTGGTCTATAGACCCAGATGATCTTGATATTTTGTCAAAATTTTGAAATCTAGGCCTCATAAACAAGATTTGTCTACTTAGAGCAGTTTCGAGTGTACATTCGAAAAATACACACTCGAAAAGACTCGAACGCCATAATTTAGCTCAAGAGGTGTCTATTTTGATTGAAAACATGCTAATGATCAGGACATGTTGGTCTATAGACC
>NW_020620769.1:0-575 GCF_003573695.1 Papaver somniferum | reverse complement strand
GCCAGAAAATTACACCGCTTGTTATACTCGATCACCTCCTCAGTTAAAGCTTCAGCATTCATCAATTCATCATGTGGAACAAGTACATAATCCATTCATGGTGGCTTAGATAAAACAACATCTTGGATTGCCATCTCTTGAAATCCTTTCCATTAAACTTCTGTGGTCTTTCAACGTCGTTCTTTCCCATTGTTATAAGGAATATTAATGTGTTAAGATTAAGTTAATGGCTCAATAAGAGCAACTTTAGTGTTGTTGCTATAAGCTATATATGGCAACAAAAGCAGGCACACTCCTAATTGCTATAAGTCCCATATTCTCATATTCATATTCTCAAACATAGTGTATATATGAAATTTTTTTATGGCAAATCTCATATATTGCTGCACGAAATTATAAATCCCGTGTGACATCAAACGAAATTTAAAACCCCGTGATAAGACAAACGCTATTTTAATTTACGTTTGGTACATTAGACGTTGGTTATAAACCCGTTGCATTGAACGTCATTTTAAAAAGCGTCTATCGAGACGTAGTTGTTAATAGCGTCTCAGACTAGACGCAGCTTATAACTG
>NW_020620768.1:0-1319 GCF_003573695.1 Papaver somniferum | reverse complement strand
ATCCTTCTTCTATTGTGAAATTTGACTTCCTTCATATTTTCTTGAATCAACGTATATAGAAATGCAATTTTTAATAGACGTAATGCCTTAGAACATATTATTTGTGACTACAATACATTTTTTAAACTTTTTATGTTAAAGATGAGTTTATCTAGTTTACAATTTAGTTTCAGAAATCAATTTCAGACTTATACCGAAGTGTGTAGACTTTTTTGAGTTAAGGTATATAAAGTTCAACATTTTTATGAACTCTTTATTTTTGTGTTGGCTTTGTCTTTGTATTTGATTCAAGATAGTTTGTTTGGATTTGGGTTAGTTCTTCTTGGTCTTTCATCTTTCTTCTATTGTGAAATTTTCCTTCCTTCATATTTTCTTGAATCAACTTACATAAAAATGCAATTTTTACTCGACCTAATGCTTTAGAACATAGTATTTGTGATTACTATACACTTTTCAAACTTTTTCTGTTAAAGATGAGTTTATCTAGTTTCGATTTAGTTTCAGAAATCAATTTCCGACTTGTGAACAAGTCTGAAAATATGTCCGTGTCTAAGTAAACTCACGTGGATAGACAGTCCATGTACAACAAGGATTTGGAGTTTGCTGATCATACAGATTTGCCTGTATCCAAGCAAACAACAGCAACTCATATTCAGGCCGTGGCTGATTTGGATACTTCTTCAAAGCCTGAATCTATAACCAAGAGTAAGTCCAAGCAAACTGATCTTCGGGCCGTGACTGATTCTATTTCTAAACAAGGATCATCTAAAGAGGATTGGAAAACAGTAAAGAGTAAGAGCTCTCCAAACAAAGGTACTCCTTTTAAATTTAAATCTTTTGAAACTACTTCTGTGGATGAGATTTTTCAAACAGAATTAGTGGTAAATAACAAGTATGGTGCCCTAGAATTTGAGTTAGGCCTTGCTAACGTTTCTAGTGAGGTTTTGGTGGAGGAGGAACAAGATGATTCTAGTGACTCGGCCAATAGTATGGGTTCGAAAGATTGGGGTGAAGTTGATGCAGATATTCTAGCCAGGAAGCAAGCTAGAAAAGTGGCCAAGCAAGCTGCCAAGATCATGGCTATGAATTCAAAGTATAATGAGGACAGTCCAAGCCGTGAGCATAACCAGGATATTCAAGCAGAGTTGGAGGAAAATGTTTTTGATATGGGTAATATTTTGTCTAGGGAGGAATTAGAGGAAGCAAGTACTATTCAGATTGATGAAGTGCGTGCTAAATTCATTAGAGATCCAGCCTTTAGACAAGATTATTTCAAGGAAAAAAAGGAGCAAATGGATAGAATGTCAACTAAGAAGAAA
>NW_020620767.1:0-1319 GCF_003573695.1 Papaver somniferum | reverse complement strand
ATCCTTCTTCTATTGTGAAATTTGACTTCCTTCATATTTTCTTGAATCAACGTATATAGAAATGCAATTTTTAATAGACGTAATGCCTTAGAACATATTATTTGTGACTACAATACATTTTTTAAACTTTTTATGTTAAAGATGAGTTTATCTAGTTTACAATTTAGTTTCAGAAATCAATTTCAGACTTATACCGAAGTGTGTAGACTTTTTTGAGTTAAGGTATATAAAGTTCAACATTTTTATGAACTCTTTATTTTTGTGTTGGCTTTGTCTTTGTATTTGATTCAAGATAGTTTGTTTGGATTTGGGTTAGTTCTTCTTGGTCTTTCATCTTTCTTCTATTGTGAAATTTTCCTTCCTTCATATTTTCTTGAATCAACTTACATAAAAATGCAATTTTTACTCGACCTAATGCTTTAGAACATAGTATTTGTGATTACTATACACTTTTCAAACTTTTTCTGTTAAAGATGAGTTTATCTAGTTTCGATTTAGTTTCAGAAATCAATTTCCGACTTGTGAACAAGTCTGAAAATATGTCCGTGTCTAAGTAAACTCACGTGGATAGACAGTCCGTGTACAACAAGGATTTGGAGTTTGCTGATCGTACAGATTTGCCTGTATCCAAGCAAACAACAGCAACTCATATTCAGGCCGTGGCTGATTTGGATACTTCTTCAAAGCCTGAATCTATAACCAAGAGTAAGTCCAAGCAAACTGATCTTCGGGCCGTGACTGATTCTATTTCTAAACAAGGATCATCTAAAGAGGATTGGAAAACAGTAAAGAGTAAGAGCTCTCCAAACAAAGGTACTCCTTTTAAATTTAAATCTTTTGAAACTACTTCTGTGGATGAGATTTTTCAAACAGAATTAGTGGTAAATAACAAGTATGGTGCCCTAGAATTTGAGTTAGGCCTTGCTAACGTTTCTAGTGAGGTTTTGGTGGAGGAGGAACAAGATGATTCTAGTGACTCGGCCAATAGTATGGGTTCGAAAGATTGGGGTGAAGTTGATGCAGATATTCTAGCCAGGAAGCAAGCTAGAAAAGTGGCCAAGCAAGCTGCCAAGATCATGGCTATGAATTCAAAGTATAATGAGGACAGTCCAAGCCGTGAGCATAACCAGGATATTCAAGCAGAGTTGGAGGAAAATGTTTTTGATATGGGTAATATTTTGTCTAGGGAGGAATTAGAGGAAGCAAGTACTATTCAGATTGATGAAGTGCGTGCTAAATTCATTAGAGATCCAGCCTTTAGACAAGATTATTTCAAGGAAAAAAAGGAGCAAATGGATAGAATGTCAACTAAGAAGAAA
>NW_020620766.1:0-627 GCF_003573695.1 Papaver somniferum | reverse complement strand
TAGACAGTTCAACATTAGTACTCTGATGGATATGTTCAAGGGAACCAAGGAAAAAGAAGAGAAAGGAACCTTAACCGATGCGCAAGTCAACCACGCGACCACCGCATATCTCCTATGTGTATTGGGATGTGTCGTTTTCCCCAATACCGATGGAAATCGGGCCGACGCCTACCTTTTACAACTTCTGGATCCTCTCAATAAAGTGCATGAATACTCTTGCGGCACGACATGCCATGCGTGGTTGATGGAAGAGTTGAGAAAGGCGCGAGGGTTAGAATTAGCCATCCTATAAATTCCATTGGGATAGAAGGGCGCATTACTTGGTCAACCAAGGAAGCCAGCCAACCGAGGTTTTGAAAATGCTCCCAACTATATGGAATGGTACCGGGATGTTTCTCACATTCGTGTAATCCGTGATCTTAAACCAAAGCCAGCTTCGTACAAGGGTATCCTCAAATAGAAACCTGGGGGTTATGAAAGATTGGTACGTATTGTTTTCTTAGTTTAGTTTAATATTATGTGTCAAAATAGAGTAATAAACGTTTGATGGTATGCTATGTTTTAAAATAGATGAGCAGGTTCAAGAGTTTGTCCAAATGGTGCACTAATTGCATAAATTCGGAGAGC
>NW_020620765.1:0-643 GCF_003573695.1 Papaver somniferum | reverse complement strand
AAATTAAATGACAACCAATTAATTCAAATCATATATCAATTAAAATTAATGCAAAAGTCTTAAAAAGAATTAAATAATTTTACTCATGTATGAAATTCGTCTTCCTCCGTCGTCCCAGTATTGGGGTTTAGCTCATCACGTCGAAAACACACTTAAAATATTTATTCATGGCTCAAAAAGTGTTTACAAGATGATGAAATGTAATAAGAAGAATAAAACAATGATTTTGCTCTCCCGAAACTCCCCTCTCTCGATAATCCTGTTTGGTCCTACTAGCACCCTATTTATACACAATAACCCATTACTCGAACATATTTTCAAAATATTCTTCCATAACTCCATCAGATCTTCTCTTTAATGAAAGATATCTCATGAATAATTTATTTCTCCGTTATCACAAATCTTCTTTATTTGCAAGAATAAAATCCTTGGGATATTATCTTTTTTTATTTTTTAAACAAAACCCAATATTTTATTTCTCCTTTTCAATAAAAACCAATTCATAAATATATTATCTCTTTTACCTTCAAGATATGGAAACTTTCTGTATAATAGGAAAGAAGATATCTTTGCCTCAAATCTTTAAAATCTCCCATAAATTCCGTGAATCTGTTTCAATTTGCTGGGTGCCTTTAACAAGATT
>NW_020620764.1:0-297 GCF_003573695.1 Papaver somniferum | reverse complement strand
TTTTGCTTTTCAGACCTTAAATTCAGGTCAGAATTGGACAACTGATGGCTCATTAGAACACTTACAGATCATAGAACAGTATCGCATATAAAAATCCACAAAATATTTCGGTTCATTTTAACGGAAAAAAAGCGTGAACCTTAAATTGGGTTTTTGCTTATTAGACCTTAAATTCATGTCAGAATTGGACAAATGATGGCTCATTAGAACACTTACAGATCATAGAACATTATCACATATAAAAATCCAAAAAATATTTCGGTTCATTTTAACGGAAACAAAGCGTGAACCGCTACC
>NW_020620763.1:0-333 GCF_003573695.1 Papaver somniferum | reverse complement strand
GTGGCCGTATTAGGAATCGTTGGATCTCATTTTAGATGATGCAATATTGACCGTTAAATTATATGCATCCTACGCCGTCCACATGTAACGTTGTGAGTCGTTCATTGAATAACCTATAGACACGCCATATAGCGTGGCTATATCTGATATTTTGCCACGCCAATTTACAATTACCTTCATCCACGTGGTTGTATTAGGTACCATTGGATCTCGTTTAAGATGATGCAATATTGACCGTTCAGATGTAACGTTGACCGTCCACGTGTAACGTTGGGAGCCGTTCATCGGAGAACCTATAGACACGCCATATAGCGTGGCTTTATATGATATTTA
>NW_020620762.1:0-265 GCF_003573695.1 Papaver somniferum | reverse complement strand
TTTTTTTTGTGTTTAATTGTTTTACAAGAAACAAAACTCGTTTTATAAGAAAAAACCTAAACCTAACTTGATTTGCAATTTAATTTTCCTATAAATACAACTGGAAAAATACATGTTTCGACCGAAGCCCATGCGCGTGTACCAAGCAAAATACATGTTTCCACCCATGCCCATGAAAAAACCTAAACCTAACTTGATTTGCAAGTCAATTTTCCTATAAATACAACTCGAAAAATACATGTTTCGACCCATGCCCATGCGCGTG
>NW_020620761.1:0-437 GCF_003573695.1 Papaver somniferum | reverse complement strand
AAAACTAAACTAAAATAAAATAATAATTCTCACGTGCTAGGCGAGACTTTTTGCCACGTGGTGGACTTGTGATGCTCGAGATCTAGTCGAGTCTTAAGTGAAACGTAATGTGCTTGCGACTGGGGCAAGGCTTTTTGCTCGCTACGTAACAAGTCTGTAGCGCTTGCTACTCGGGAAGGCTGGCTATATTAATTGTGTTGAATACGAGTCTTTGGACAAACATCGGGCGTTGGGCTCGTGGTTGAGAAGAGACTTTATGCTTGCCAAGGTGCAAGTCTTTCATACTCGCGTGCAAGAAGAGATTTTATGCTTGCGAAAGCAAAACTTAAGTGCTCACGTGCAAGGTGAGGCTTTAGGTCCTTGCGATATTATGCAAGGCTAAATATTGAAGGGTCTAAGCAATCCTCATCTCGAACTCTCGATCATGTCTCTATCCA
>NW_020620760.1:0-1072 GCF_003573695.1 Papaver somniferum | reverse complement strand
AAAAACGATCAAAAATAAATAAGAAGACAAGAATTTACGTGGTTCGGAATGTGTTGCCTGCATCCACGGAAGAACGGAGAGGTATTTTATTGATGTATTTGATACAAGGGTGTTTTTCTCCGGGTTATCTAACCTAATATTCCCTCTATTCTTGGGTTTAGGATATATGTATTTATAGAGTTTATGTAACCCTAATTTTGATGTAAACTTCATGTTCAAGCAACTTGGGAAACAAGCCTTCGGGAAACTTCTAGAATCTTCCGTCATGGGCTGGCTAGACGGGCTTGATTACGGGCTCACCGTGTATAAAATACACGGTACAAACATCGCCCCCTCTTAACCTCCAACTTGTTGGTGGTTAAGAAAATTGTTTATCCTTTTGCGTCGAACGTTGATGATGAAACTCGCCCCCAAGCGTGAGTAGAGATGTTGCGAAGACGCCCTTCGCTGTAATTACCTGCAAAAAAAAAATGAGAAGTAAAAAAAAAAATATATTGCTCACGTGCTAGGAGAGAGTTTTTGCCACGTGGTGTACTTTTGATGCTCGAGAGATAGTCTAGTCTTAAGTGAAACGTAATGTGCTTCCGGCTGGGGCAAGGCTTTTTGCTCGCGACGTAACAAGGCTGTAGCGCTTGCTGCTCGGGAAGGCTGGCTGTATTTCTTGTGTTGAGTACGTGTCTTTGGACCAACATCGGGCGTTGGGCTCGTGGTTGAGAAGAGACTTTATGCTTTCCAAGGTACAAGTTTTTCATACTCGCGTGCAAGACGAGATTTTATGCTTGCGAAAGCAAGACTTAAGTGCTCACGTGCAAGGTGAGGCTTTAGGTGCTTGCGATTTGATGCAAGGCTAAATATTGAAGGGTCTAAGCAATCCTCATCTCGAACTCTCGATCATGTCGCTATCCACAAACCTTGAACCCGATCATGTCGTTGTCCACGAACCTCGAACCCGATCATGTTACTGCTCTAAGTGCACATCCAAGTTTCTAGTACACTTGATTTTTTGTTTCCATGTTGTAGGGAATTGAAAGACGATTCTAACGAGCCAAAAATCACTTAATTCGGACTTAAA
>NW_020620759.1:0-419 GCF_003573695.1 Papaver somniferum | reverse complement strand
AACGCTATAATTTAGCTCAAGAGGTGTCTATTTTGATTGAAAACATGCTAATTATCAGGACATGTTGGATCTATAGACCCACATGATCTTGATATTTTAGCCAAAATTTGAAGTCTAGGCCTCATAAACAAGATTTGTCTACTAGGAGCATTTTCGAGTGTACATTCGAATAATACACACTCGAAAAGACTCGAATGCTATAATTTTGCTCAACAGGTTTTTATTTTTATTGGAAACATGCTAATGATCAAGACATGTTGGTCTATAGACCCAGATGATCTTGATATTTTAGGAAAATTTTGAAATCTAGGCCTCATAAATAAGATTTGTCTACTTAGAGAAGTTTCGAGTGTACGTTCGAAAAATACACACTCGAAAAGACTCAAACGCTATAATTTAGCTCAAGAGGTGTCTATTTT
>NW_020620758.1:0-755 GCF_003573695.1 Papaver somniferum | reverse complement strand
AATTTATAATATTTTGATGATTTTATGAAAAATTCATGAATTTTGAGAAATTTGATGAATTTAGGGAGTTTCCATGAATTGAAGGAGTTTTCATGAGTTCATGGAAGCAAAATATTAAAATAATAAAAACACGGGCGTGTGGGACCATGGAGGCATGGTCGTCCGGCTATGGACCGGTCCCACGAGTTTTTCATAATTTTTTAATATTTTTAGGTATTTATGATGATTTGAGGGAATTTTTCCTAATTTGAGAGAAATACTATAAAATCAAGGAATTTGATGAATTCAAGGAAAATAGGATAAATAATAATAAAATAATAAAGCAAATGGCGTGTGGGACCGGCTAGGGCATGGCCGGCCGGCTAGTGGACCGGTCCCACAAGTTTTCATTATTTTATTTTATTATTATATGATGATTTGTGCAAAAAATACCATGAAATCAAGGAGTTTTTTTCATGAAATTAGAGAAATAATAATAATAATAATAATAATAATAATAATAATAATAATAAAATAATAAGGAACCGTGGGGTGTGGGTCCGGCTGGGACCAAGGCATGGCCGGTTGGCCAATGGTCACGCCCCACACTCCTTTCCTTAATTTTATATTATTTGTTATGGATTTATGGAAGTATCATGAAACCGAGGAGCTTCCTCGAGACGAAGGAGATTTGATCAGATGAGAGAATTTTCATCAAATCATGGAAAATAATAAAAATGTATTAAAAATATAAAACTGGCGTGGAACTGACCACG
>NW_020620757.1:0-1388 GCF_003573695.1 Papaver somniferum | reverse complement strand
TGCGTGTCATCCTTGCGCAGGGGCCATGCTAATCTTCTCTGTATCGTTCCAATTTTATCGGATGTCCCCGAAGGGACAAGCTTAAGGGAAAGCTCCGGCTATTTGAACCAATCTCTGTTTGCAAACAAGGAAATGTGGGACTATACAAAACGCGCTAGTCACAGTTTCTGCGTTTCTTTTCTGTAGCCGTTAAGGATATTCTCACCAACTCATACAGCAGATATTCCACATGCTCGACACTGCACCGCTCTTTCTTAATACAGTGCTCTAAGAAACCCAAAAATATAAGATGAAAACTTAAGTTAACATCAGAGAATTAACAAAAATTAAACAGAAAAAATAAATAAAAGAAACTACCTTGTGGCTGTATGAAAAAATCTAGGATTTCTTCAGCCATATACTGGACTATTTCTTGCTTGAATTCCTTACAAGTGTGTCTGAGATTCTCTGCCAACAAACTAAAACGGTCTTTTTCGAAGTTTGCAACAGTCACCACCTGACATTCTTCATCTTGAGAGGAAATCGACATAGAACATGTCATCAGACAAGAGCGATATAGAATCTGACGCCAATACAACTTCATCTCTCCAGGAAGCAGCAGGAGCTTCTTCCTGCTGGTCCGACTCCATGGATGGATTCCCTTAACCAAATTTTTGAGTTTGCAGAAGAATACTTAAACGAGCACTACCTTTTGTTTACCCTGTACCCTAAATGATTACCTCTCCTCTTTCTCCAACGCAAAGTTCTAATGTTGTATATGTAAAAGTATCTTTGGTTTAGTTATATAGCTCTCCAGGATAATTGTCCTAGTTGGTTTCTACATACTAAAACAACAACTTCTACATATACAGAGTCAGGGGCATCTGGAGAATTTCCAAAAAGACTATTTCTAATAGGAGTGCAAGAAAAACACATTTAGTGAGCTTAGCTATGTTTAAACTTCTTGGCTCCGCTGCTTTGTTTTAGTTATCGAAAATCACAAGTTACCACAATTAAATACCTTGAAATCAATTACCATCTTGTATTCTTTCTCCGATTCTCTAATATTCAGCAATTGTATGAGCAAAAACCTCATTGTTTGCTCTTTCCTCTGTCAGTTGACATATGATGGTTGGCATGTTCCTTGCCACTGACTTGCGTGTCTGTCTGTCTGTCGAGGCTATTAGAACTTCAGCGCGTGGAGAAGGCTATCATTGAGCAGGCTATCAATCTAGCCCATAGGGATTAGCCTTAGCTATAACAGTTTAGTCCCACATCGTATACGTTACTCATTCTCCTTTGGTTTATAGCCGCCTCTCCCAACTTCTCAAGCATCCGGTGAAGCGTACAGGATCTGTAGTTTCATTGCGTAGCCATGGCAGTCTGCCGGAGGGCTTGCTTTGTTGCTG
>NW_020620756.1:0-315 GCF_003573695.1 Papaver somniferum | reverse complement strand
TGATAATCTTGAATCATAATTTTAGTTGCGAACAATAAATTGTTCTTAACCTAAATTCATCAAGTATGAACAAATTTTCATTTAGTCATATATATTTCGAGAAGTTGGTTCTCAAAATTCTTGATATGCTTACATAGTCTAATTAGTTACGAGACAATGATTTATAGATGGAAAGGTGAATATAAATTGAGTAATAGTTGGTTCAATATTCACTTACCTTTTGTTGAAGAAGTTCTCCAAAATATTCGGTTGATCTTCGCCTTCAAACGATAAAACGCGTTGATGACTATCGTGATGTCCGTTTCTCAACTACAT
>NW_020620755.1:0-441 GCF_003573695.1 Papaver somniferum | reverse complement strand
TTCAAAACTAAATTGCTTGATAAAATTTGCACTTCTGTAAGGATATATTTATGGCTTTTTCGGTTTATAAAATCTAAGTAACGGCTTGATAGATGTGAAATGTGCGAGTAGTGCTAGTGCAAAATTCACGACAGAAAATGTTGGCCCTTGTTGGTGTGGCCATGCTAGGCTTACTTTTACTCGTGAAAAAAAAAGAAATTGAGGACGGGAGAGGCTGGTTAGCCTTACTTTTTTTTTCTCTCGGTTTCAAAACTAAATTGCTTGATAAAATTTGCACTTCTGTAAGGATATATTTATGGATTTTACGGTTTATAAAATCTAAGTAACGACTTGATAGATGTGAAATGTGCGAGTAATGCTAGTGCAAAATTCACGACAGAAAATGTTGTCCCTTGTTGGTGTGGCCACGTTAGGCTTATTTTTACTCGTGAAAAAAAAAAT
>NW_020620754.1:0-432 GCF_003573695.1 Papaver somniferum | reverse complement strand
AATAAAAAAAATTGGAAGCCCACAGGTTGGGTTCTCTCAATGAAATGGGTTTAGGCTTACCTTTTTAGCACAGCCCAGCTGCTCTGATATTGTTGCAAAAACCCAGTTGGGTTTTGGTTCTTTTCCTTGGTGGCGTCCCAGCAGAGGAAGAACAGGTTCAGAACAGCAGGTCCAACAGCAAATGAAGTGAAGCAGATGCAGATGCAAATGCTATGCAGTGAAATGCAAAATAGCTAAGAAAAACACAAGAAAAACACAGCACCAATCCCCGGCAGCGGCGCCAAAAACTTGTTGGGCCCCGGAAAGTCCTAAAAATTATCCCCGGCAGCGGCGCCAAAAACTTGGCAGGTCCGGAAGAGTGTATAAAAATGATGCGATAAAAACGGGCCTACAGTAATACCGCAAGTGCACGGTCGTCAGTTGTAGCTCGTG
>NW_020620753.1:0-585 GCF_003573695.1 Papaver somniferum | reverse complement strand
GAGTTGGTGAATGATTTTTCCTCCCCTAATCTAATTTGTAGAAATGCAAATAAGACATATATAGGGAAGGGACGTTGGTTGAGAAGAAAATGCAAGTTTGCCTTGCATTTCCTACGGAAAGCGAATGCCGCGACGCTTTGGCATGCATTTATGCGTGCCAAATGCGATTTATCGAATTTATTGGCATCACCGGCTAACAACCACGTGAGTAAGGCCAATGCCGGAGACCCATATTGCATCATCTGTCACGATGAAGCTTCATTTGAAAACGATGAAGCTTCATTTGGGCAGGGCCATTGCAAGATGCGGCTTCAAGAGTTGGTGAATGATTTTTCCTCCCCTAATATAATTTGTAGAAATGCAAATAAGACATATATAGGGAAGGGACGTTGATTGGGAAAAGATCACTAGTTGGCGCGGCATCAGTTGGCTCATCTTTTTGCGCCAATTATGTAAGTCCCTTGGCTGAATAAGATTCGGCGTTGCCTGGGTTTTGCCCTTGCAACACGAGAAGGAAATTGTTGGTCGAAATATATTTTCACGCACAGCGTGTTCGCTTGGAATGATTTGTCCCCGGTGCTCGTG
>NW_020620752.1:0-628 GCF_003573695.1 Papaver somniferum | reverse complement strand
GGGACGTTGGTTGAGAAGAAAATGCAAGTTTGCCTTGCATTTCCTACGGGAAGCGAATGCCGCGACGCTTTGGCATGCATTTATGCGTGCCAAATGCGATTTATCGAATTTATTTGCATCACCGGCTAACAACCACGTGAGTAAGGCCAATGCCGGAGACCCATATTGCATCATCTGTCACGATGAAGCTTCATTTGAAAACGATGAAGCTTCATTTGGGCAGGGCCATTGCAAAATGCGGCTTCAAGAGTTGGTGAATGATTTTTCCTCCCCTAATCTAATTTTTAGAAATGCAAATAAGACATATATGGGGAAGGGACGTTGGTTGGGAAAAGATCACTAGTTGGCGCGGCATCAGTTGGCTCATCTTTTTGCGCCAATTGTGTAAGTCCCCTGGCTGAATAAGATTCGGCGTTGCCTGGGTTTTGCGCTTGCAACACGAGAAGGAAATTGTTGGTCGAAATATATTTTCACGCACAGCGTGTTCGCTTGGAATGATTTGTCCCCGGTGCTCGTGCAAGATTGGCTTGCCTTAAGTGGCTTGGCTTGCTAGTTCTACTGGAGACGGTTGTTTCTTGATGGACAATACGTGTTGGCGTATGAGTGGTCTTTGGTTCTTGTGTGCTGG
>NW_020620751.1:0-838 GCF_003573695.1 Papaver somniferum | reverse complement strand
TAATTAAGATTTATCTATTACCATTTATGAGACCAGTTGTGGATTCGATCATGAAATCGGAGTACTGAGATAATATAGTTATTGCTATTCTATGAGATCAAGCCGTGGATTCGATCATAGAATCAGAACAATTGTTTACTGCCATTCCATGGGACCAGTCGTGGATTCGACCATGGAATAGGAGCAATTGTTATTGCCATTCCATGGGACCAGTCGTGGATTCGACCATGGAATAGGAGCAATAATAGATTATTTTGGGAATTCAGTAGTGAATGTCACGACAGAATTAATCTTAATTAGGAATAATTAACTTTGTGGATTTATACTAGCAGAGAAAACTGTCTAGGATCATTAACTATTCCGATATGAGCTTGTCGGTAAGTCATATCCTTTAGATAGTCAGGGTAAACTCGTTGTTTGTTCCTGAAGACGTTATTGCTCTATACTAGAAGAGCAAGCTGTCTAGGAGCCGTCCATCTCGTGATACTATATAGAAATAATCACTGAAAGTGTTCAGTATTCATGAGATATGTTGTTGTCCAGTCGTGAGACTACATATCTACATGTACTCCGAGAAAAAGTACTCTCCGTTGAGAATTCGATGAGAGACCCGTGTCTCAATACTCACGTCTGATTGCTGGATCAGAGCTTCGTATAATTATGAGTTTACGATTTTATCCCTTGTCGAAAATCCACCATCTACATTAAGTCCCCTGCTTACTGAGGAAAGCTGTGTTCCTCAGTCAGCATTAAATGGTGATTTTCCGGCCATAAATAACAATACCAGTAATTGAATTTAGTCGTAAGTTGAGACGTTACCGAATTTAGAGAGCATGAG
>NW_020620750.1:0-838 GCF_003573695.1 Papaver somniferum | reverse complement strand
TAATTAAGATTTATCTATTACCATTTATGAGACCAGTTGTGGATTCGATCATGAAATCGGAGTACTGAGATAATATAGTTATTGCTATTCTATGAGATCAAGCCGTGGATTCGATCATAGAATCAGAACAATTGTTTACTGCCATTCCATGGGACCAGTCGTGGATTCGACCATGGAATAGGAGCAATTGTTATTGCCATTCCATGGGACCAGTCGTGGATTCGACCATGGAATAGGAGCAATAATAGATTATTTTGGGAATTCAGTAGTGAATGTCACGACAGAATTAATCTTAATTAGGAATAATTAACTTTGTGGATTTATACTAGTAGAGAAAACTGTCTAGGATCATTAATTATTCCGATATGAGCTTGTCGGTAAGTCATATCCTTTAGATAGTCAGGGTAAACTCGTTGTTTGTTCCTGAAGACGTTATTGCTCTATACTAGAAGAGCAAGCTGTCTAGGAGCCGTCCATCTCGTGATACTATATAGAAATAATCACTGAAAGTGTTCAGTATTCATGAGATATGTTGTTGTCCAGTCGTGAGACTACATATCTACATGTACTCCGAGAAAAAGTACTCTCCGTTGAGAATTCGATGAGAGACCCGTGTCTCAATACTCACGTCTGATTGCTGGATCAGAGCTTCGTATAATTATGAGTTTACGATTTTATCCCTTGTCGAAAATCCACCATCTACATTAAGTCCCCTGCTTACTGAGGAAAGCTGTGTTCCTCAGTCAGCATTAAATGGTGATTTTCCGGCCATAAATAACAATACCAGTAATTGAATTTAGTCGTAAGTTGAGACGTTACCGAATTTAGAGAGCATGAG
>NW_020620749.1:0-546 GCF_003573695.1 Papaver somniferum | reverse complement strand
GTTACACTATTGTGGGGTAGGCATGAGATGGTGACATACATATGTGAGAAAGACAGGATAAAGGAAGCTTACCCGGAAGAATTTTGACCGACCGCTAGTAATTGTTCATGTAAACACCGCCGTGCAAGCATGGAATCTTTTGGTGGGACCGGTTTCCTTCCTTGGGTGTTTGAATCAAAAGAAGAATCCAAAAAGAGGAATCATTTTTCTATTGGGATTCTTCCAATTTTTTGTCTATAAAAGGGACCGACTCCTTTTTTATTTTCTCACGAATTTCTTTTCTTTTTGTTGTGTCCAGCTCCCGTTCGTGATCTTCACGCCGCCGCCAACGTTGCCGCCGGAGCTTGCCATCGTCGCCACCGCCGTCCGTCCGCAGCAAGGTAAGTTTTCCGGTTTTTTTTTTTTTAGGAAAAACCCTAATTTCTTAGGTAAAAACCCTTTGGCAAGATATATCATGATTAGTTCTTCCACCGAAATTGATAGCAAAAACCGCCGATATTTGCTAGGATTGCTTAACGAGTCGTGAATCCATGAATATATTGTTTT
>NW_020620748.1:0-547 GCF_003573695.1 Papaver somniferum | reverse complement strand
CATAAACAAGATTTGTCTACTTAGAGCAGTTTCGAGTGTACATTCGAAAAGTACACACTCGAAAAGACTCGAACGCTATAGTTTAGCTCAAGAGGTGTCTATTTTTATTGAAAACATGCTATTGATCAGGACATGTTGGTCTATAGACCCACATGATATTGATATTTTATCCCAATTTTGAAGTCTAGGCCACATAAACAAGATTTTTCTACTTAGAGCAGTTTCGAGTGTACATTAGAAAAATACACACTCGAAAAGACTCGAACGCTATAATTTAGCTCAAGAGGTGTCTATTTTGATTGAAAACATGCTAATTATCAGGACATGTTGGTCTATAGACCCACATGATCTTGATATTTTAGCCAAGTTTTGAAGCCTAGGCCTCATAAACACGAATTTTCTACTTAGAGCAGTTTCGAGTGTACATTCGAATAATACACACTCGAAAAGACTCGAACGCTATAATTTAGATCAACAAGTTTCTATTTTTATTGGAAACATGCTTATGATCCGGACATGTTGGTCTATAGACCCAGATGATCTTGAT
>NW_020620747.1:0-636 GCF_003573695.1 Papaver somniferum | reverse complement strand
AGTCCCTAAAACTTTTCCCATAGATAACAAGTTCTTCTCAGTCCATAGTTCTGCATGTAAACCAGGAAAGTGAACCCATACGTTTGCATGGGAAGTTTTTTGACGATCAGGATCAAAACCCGGGTACCAATCCATTAACTTGAGTTCATGCTGTTGAACAAACCACTTTGTACGTCTAATTCTCTCCTTAGTTTCCTCATCCTGTAGCATAATAACAAAGAAACCTTTTCCCATAGTCATAAACCTAACAGAATTAGGATTAATCTGCCATTGAGATATTAAAAGAGTTTTTACCTCAAAGAACTTCAGCCCCGTGAAGTTTAGTCGTGCAATGAAACTGTGTTGAAAGGGTTTACAACCCTCTTCATAGTAATCCGCGGGTATAACAAGGGATGGTTCTCCATCAATCAGAGTAGGATTAGGTAAACTAGTAATATCAATTCCTGTTGGTTTTAGGGTTTGTTTTCCCCTTACCTTGTCCGCAAAGGATTGGTGTTGATGAATCCGTGATGAACTAGGATTATTTTCTACCATATTGAATCCGTGTTGAACAATGAAACCTACGTGAAAAAAATTCTAAACCCTTGTGTTTTCGCTAGAGTTTCTCTCTCCTCTCATGTTTTCCTCTCTAGCTAT
>NW_020620746.1:0-3117 GCF_003573695.1 Papaver somniferum | reverse complement strand
TGGAACAACATTCATCATCCCAAGACAAGTTAGAAGATTCGCTTGTATTGGTCACAACATTGAACACAAATGTTCTGACTGTGTTCTGATGAAGATCAGGTATTTTTAACTTTCCAACAAAAGTATTTATGGAAAGCGTATCAAGGTTATTTCCTTCAACGATGACATGTTTTTTAGAATCGTATCTAGATGGCAATGATCTGAGAATTTTCATCATAATTTCCTTTTCAGGAATAATCTTACCCAACACAAAAGATGCATTAAAAATTTCAGATACTTTGTGATTAAACTCATCAAATGAATCTTCATATGCCATACGAAGGTTTTACCAATCAGAATTTAGGTTTTGAAGCCTAGCTTCTTTTTCACAGGTATTCCCTTTAAATACGTTTTTTAAGGTATCCCACGCCTCTTTAGACCGAGTGCACGTAGTCACATGGTGCTGAAGATCTGGGGTAATGGCATGGATGATTGAATTCAATCCGTCAGAATTTTGCTTTGCGGCAAGAATCTTGACAGCATTATAAGCATCAATATCCTTTGGAATAGTTACATCGCCTTTTGTAATAACCAGAGGATTGTAGCCATTAAAAACATAAACCCATGATGAAAATCACGCGCTTGGCACGTATATTAATTTTCCACCATAAGTAATTCAAGCCATCGAAGACCGATGGTACGTTTATAGAGATAGCACTTCTGTCCATAGAGTCAGATCGCTACAAACACAGACTTATAAGGTCTTAAACGTGTTTGCCTGCTCTGGTACCAATTGAAAAGCGGGAGTCTAACAACCACACCCAAAATTTCGCTTAGAAATCTGTATGGACTAACTCCAATATATTTTCAGGAGAATCAACTAGACAGTCAGACTCAATCTTAAGAAAAGTATATCAAAGAGTTATATCTCAATTTCTCAATTAAATCTGCAATCAAACAAATAGGAATTTGTGAGCCAAATTGAATATAAGAAATAACTTGGACGGTATCAAAAACCAATATCCAAGTGTCAATAAATTTAATCAAAACCAAAGGTTGGCTCACAATTTATTGAACTTACGCACAATCTGTGATATTTCAATTATATAAACAAATATAATGCGGAAAATAAATAACATAGACACCAGAAGTTTTGTTAACGAGGAAACCGCAAATGCAAAAAACCTCGGTACCTAGTCCATATTTGAACACCACACTGTATTAATCCGCTACAGACACTAGCCCACTCCAAGTTAACTTCAGACTGGAATGTAGTTGAGCCCTAACCAATCTCACACTGATCAAGGTATAGTTGTGCTCCTTACATCTCCGAATCCCAGCAGGACTCTACGCACTTGATTCCCTTAGCTGATCTCACCCACAACTAAGAGTTGCTACGACCCAAAGTCGAATACTTGATAAACCAATTTGTCTCACATAGAAAAGTCTATTGAATAGATAAATCCGTCTCTCATAGATAAACCTATCAGTTTTGTTCCGTCTTTTGATAAATCAAGGTGAACAGGAACCAATTGATATACCAGACTTATAGTCCCGAAGAACAACCTAGCAATATCAATTATCTCACAATAATCTTAATCGTATGGTAGCGAAACAAGATATTGTGGAATCAAAAACGATGAGAGGAAGATGTTTGTGACTAATTTTTATCTTGCCTATCGGAGATTAAATCTCGAGCAAATATTAGAGAAGATAGTACTCAATCACGCTATAAAACAGCAAGATCAGAACACGCAACTACAAATAAAATAGTTGGGTCTGGCTTCACAACCCCAATGAAGTCTTCAAGTCGTTAACCTACAGGGTTTTGGAAAAACCTAAGGTTAAACAAGAATCAACTCTAGTCGCAACTAGTATCACACAAGAGGTGTAGGGATTAGGTTTCCCAGTTGCTAGAGTTCTCCTTTATATAGTCTTCAAATCAGGGTTTGCAATCAATGCTACTTTGGTAACAAAGCATTCTATATTCACCGTTAGATGAAAACCTGATTAGATTCAAGCTAATATCTTTCAACCGTTAGATCGAACTTCGCTTGTTACACACAAATGAAAATTAACTTCATTTAGATATGAGTAACCATACCTAAACGTGTACACCTTTGTTGGCTCAACAATAGTTAACCAAAGTTGGCCATATGGACACTTTCATATCAACCTCATTCATCTTAAGCATAGCTAGTTCAAATGACTCAAATGATACTAGTTCTAGAGTTGTTCAATCGTTTATATTCTCATAGAAGTATACAAGACACAATTGAAGAAAAATCGATTTTGATTCACTCGAATCAATTCATGAACATTATAGCCGCAGTTTGAAAAAGATTGCATTCCTTATTACATAAATTCATTAGTTCATGAACAAACCGATTTTAGAACATTATCCACTCAAGTATGCAAACGGGTACGCATACCTTAGTGGTTGGAATAAGTTTGAGTTCATCAGTATGCGAACGGGTACGCATATCACCAAACTCAGTAAAGTCCCGGAACATGAACCTCACGCCAGTACGCATATCGGTATGCGTACTTAGTTCTCGGACCTCTAGTAAACCAATAAGTACATATACGGGTATGCATACCATGGTTCCCGGAGTTGGATCACACATATGCAAGTATACATACTGTGCTTATATCCAGTTTTTCTAAACTCTCATTTTAACCATTGAAACATTCTCGGAAGACGACAATAGCTGTCTCACACAAACTATTATCTTCAAAGCAATTTTCAAGTGATCGAATGATCAACACGAAACATTACGAGTCTACATCAAATGACCGTCTCACACAAATCATGTAAGATGTTACAAGGCGATTTTCACATGATCATATTTTGACTTTCATCAAGAATATAAGATGAACTTGGTTAAAACGAAAGCTTACCAACACATATTTCGAGAAATATGTAAGCGAGTTAAACTCAGCTCGAAATATCAAATGTGCATAATTGAAGTCTATATAGCTATACGAATTTTGTATCAAATAGGAGATAGAGTAGATATACTTTTGAGTGATAGATGAGTTCAATTCTCCACATACCTTTTGTTGATGAAGTTCCACAAGATCCCCTTAGTAGTTCTTCGTCTTCAATCGATGAACGTCGTGAAGTCTAATGCTCAA
>NW_020620745.1:0-1981 GCF_003573695.1 Papaver somniferum | reverse complement strand
ATTAGTTCTTCCACCGAAATTGATAGCAAAAACTCCCAATATTTGCTAGGATTGCTTGGTCGTGAATCCATGAATATGTTGTTTTTGCTTCTTTTTCATCGTTGCATGAAAACCTAGCTTTTTAGGTTGTAGCTTGGAAAGAAATTTGGCTTGAATTTCGTAAACACGATTCCCATGAGTATAAAAAAACAGTGTTATAATACGTGCACATGAACGCGGACCCACCATGCGTGTTTGATTGAACGTAGGTCCCACCGTATATGCCTGACTAAAAGTCGACCTCATACCAGCCTTGTGTCCTCGACCAACACCGGCTTTGTGATTTTAGTAATACCAGTCTTGTATGTTGTCGTAGCTTAATACCAGTCTCGTTTGAATCCAATACCAGCCTTGTGACTTGATGAATGTCGTACTTGTGACTTGATCAATACCGGAATTGTGACTTGATCAATACCGGACTCGTGACTTGATCAACACCATCCTTATGACTTGACTTCTTTGCCGACGTGGCCCGATACCTGACTTTGACGTTGACCAATACCGGACTGATGTGACCAGTCTTGTCTTCACGTGAACCCATGTTAGTGACCTTGACCGGTCTTGGCTGCTATGACTTTATACCAGCCTGCTTGCTTTTCCGCTTTGTGTACTTCAAAGTGAATGTGTTTCCTGTCAAGTGTGACTATACATCCCATACGTTTTCATACAAGTACTGACTCTCTTGTCTTTTGTAGGATAAACAAAAAGACTTTTGTTGAAATGTCTTCTAAGGATAATGCTGGTGCCAAGTCAGGGAGTGTTGACAGCCTCAAAAATATGCCGAATATAGATGATGATTTGTTCACCGTTCCTTTTCCGAACATTAGGAAACATCCTAGTCACAAGATAGTTCTGCTCTCTGGTTCAAAAAATATGGAAGCTGATCCATCCTCTTCTTCAGCACTTGTGATGAGGTTCTGTCTTCGAAGAAATGAATATTCCGCCTTCACCTATTGACTTTAAGATTTGTCATACTCTACTGGGTTCTTACGAAGGATGGATGAGACGCATGCTGAATAATAAGAGTATTAAAGCTAATTTGATCAAAGCGCAAATCCTCAATGCAGTCATGGCATCTGCTACTCTTGAATTTAAGAAATATGCCGCAGGCTTGATCACTTTCATTTCTAGGTGGCGCCCTTCTACTCATATATCTGTATGTCGGTGGGGAGAGTTGACTATTACTTTGGAGAACGTAGCCGCGTTGATGAACTTGCCTATCGCCGGAAGCTTATTTTACAAGTTTTCTGATGCAGAACGTCGCAATTATGATGCTATACTTCGAAAGGCGGCAGAATTCGATGATCTGGATAAGGAGTAGAAGAAAGATTCGAGATGCTTTTACACTTGGTGGGTGTCGGAGTGGTCTCCTGCAGACCCGAAACCAGGTCAGGAGTTGGAAGAAGAGCTTAGCGTGATTGCATTCCTGTCTTTGTGGCTATCCAGAGACATATTTGACGATGGTTCTGGAAAGAAGACCATAAGAGGTGACCTTGTTAGGTTTGTCATAAGGCTGGAAAAAGGTGGGGTGCTTCCCCTAGGCGCCTTGTTCCTTGGATCACTGTATTCTCATCTGGACGCCTTAGCAAAAGACATGCATGTTTCCAACGGGTACAAGAAGGTAGAGTCGCATATCCACATCGCTTTTTTTCAGGCGTTTTTGTGGGAACATTTCAAAAGTTATGCTCATGTTCCTGCAACTTCGCTCAGCAGTTTGTATGGTGGTTCGAGTATACTCCGTTGGCAGAAGAGACGTCCCAAAACCGGTGTGAAGCTCGTGGATGTCTTCGACAATGTGTCCTCCATAGATTTTCGTCCATGGGGGCCGATCCATCCTTCCATTGTTCAGCCAAAGACTTTTGCTACTGTTCCTGATGTCGTGTTGCGTACTGATGTTGAAACCGCAAGTCTTGGAGAACTCATTTACTTGCGAAGCTGCACT
>NW_020620744.1:0-616 GCF_003573695.1 Papaver somniferum | reverse complement strand
TAACCATTATTGTATTGAACAAATGAATCCATGTAAATGACTCTATTCATTTTTCAAATTAATCATTATTGTATTAATTAAATTTGTTTCCATTTTGTGTAAATCCATAGTTATTATGGCAGTCAGATAAGTCAGCCTTATTTCTCTGGAACGCTCGTAACGTGTTTGGAAAATGATCTAGAGAGATTTCCCTACCGTGGTCCGTGTTAGTGAACTAATTAAATTAAATATTGATTTTTTTAACAATTATTCACAAAGACACGTATTTATTTACAAAAGTTGGCGGGGGTCCGAGCAACAAGTTGTGCTCCAACACATCTTGTGAACGGTCCACTAGTCATCTGTTAAGTCAACTGCTTGGTTGGGACCCACACCAAACTCAAATTCCGACAAAGTTAGGTACCAAAGGAAAAGGTGTGCCATTTTATAGGCACCAAACTCAAAATACCACTTATTGTAAATATTGTCTACTTATATAACTCTCTATGTCCCCCAAGGTATTGTGTAATCTCTTTTTCGACTATTTTGCTCATAACTTCTTCATACGAAGTGGGAATGACCTCATTCTTTTTGTGTTACCTCTGTCTTTCAGTTCCCCTCAGTATACAGGAAAAAG
>NW_020620743.1:0-550 GCF_003573695.1 Papaver somniferum | reverse complement strand
TTTATTGCTTCCGTTATGATTTGGTAGATGCATCTTCATTTGATGCAGATATGGGTTTCTTCAAATCCGCGAGGTGCAGAAAGATTACCTCCGGGTATTGTTGTAGCAGAATCAGACTTTTACGCTCGTAGGTTATGGGGCAAGCCCAGTGAGGTGCGTGCTTTTAACCATTATATGGTCTTACTACTGCTTTTAAATGTGAATAGACAAATATTATATTTAAAGCAATGCTTGGACTTAATATTCGTAGGTTGTGGAAAAGCATAACCGCAGTTTCTTTTCATTATTCACATAAGTTTTTAGACCCCTGAGTTTGTATGGGCTACAAATTTGTAATAATCACCATACAGAAGTTCCGGCGTGTCATAGATGCCTCTCTAGTTGGGTGGTAATACTATGCCCGAGGTTGAAACACGTTTACATCCTAATTTACCGATAAACAAAAATGAAAACGAAAATAAATTCCTGTGTTTCAAATTAGATATTAAATTTTAGATACAGAATATTGAAACTCTAACTTGTCTTGTTACTGTCCTTTTAACAAAGGTGC
>NW_020620742.1:0-652 GCF_003573695.1 Papaver somniferum | reverse complement strand
AAACACCAATAATCGTTTCCTTAAACCATCAAACTAACCATTATTGTATTGAACAAATGAATCCATGTAAATGACCCTATTCATTTTTCAAATTAATCATTATTGTATTAATTAAATTTGTTTCCACTTTATGTAAATCCATAGTTATCATGGCAGTCAGATAAGTCAGCCTTATTTCTCTGGATCGCTCGTAACGTGTTTGGAAAAGGATCTAGAGAGATTTCCCTACCGTGGTCCGTGTTAGTGAACTAGTTAAATTAAATAATGATTATTTAAACAATAATTCACAAAGACACGTATTTATTTACAAAAGTTGGCGGGGGGCCGAGCAACAAGTTGTGCTCAAACACAGCTTGTGAACGGTCCACCAGTCATCTGTTAAGTCAACTGCTTGGTTGGGACCCACACCAAACTCAAATTCCGACAAAGTTAGGTACCAAAGGCAAAGGTGTGCCATTTTATAGGCACCAAACTCAAAATACCCCTTATTATAAATATTTTCTACTTATATAACTCTCTTTGTCCCCCAAGGTTTTGTGTAATCTCTTTTTCGACTATTTTGCTCATAACTTCTTCATACGAAGTGGGAATGACCTCATTCTTTTTCTGTTACCTCTGTCTTTCAGTTCCCCACAATATACAGGAAAATTTT
>NW_020620741.1:0-9505 GCF_003573695.1 Papaver somniferum | reverse complement strand
CCCCGTATTTTTCGTCTGCAAAAAGTAGTCTTTTCTGTGTCTCCCGGATGAACTAACTGTTTGTTTTTCTTAACTAATTTTTGTGCATCAAGGCGTTTGGTATATTCTAACCCTATTATCTTTGCACGACATAATATTTGGGTTTCAATAGAATCTCTCTATTTAATAAAAATAAGCTATTGAAAAGATTTTCAGGGTTTGGAATGATAGAGGTAATCTCATTAAACGGTGATTAATATCAGTTCAACCCCTGAACTGGATGTTCTATTGGTTTTGATCTTTAATCAGTTACTACGGGTTTTTCTGTAGTTTATGGCTTCATTAGAGAGCGTGTTCGGTAAAGGAGCATATGCCTACCATATTTCGGTTTTCACATGCACTTGAATGTCAGCATACGTCCATGTCAATTATGTGCTTAATCATTATCGTTTGTGTCTTATTCGTGATGTATTCTCTATCAGCTTCTTCTTCCGGGCCACCTAGATTCTCGGGATAGGAGGATTGTTTTCACCTAGCCTTCTCAACACCTCAGTCCAAGCAGGGCCTATAGGGATATCTGTAAAATTAGTGACATGAAATTGATTATTAACTGAAACGTAAAATCTTGATAAGACATGCTGCATATGATGCCTTGGGAGGTTAGTTTCACAGAACTGAACTGATATTTACTTCTGAAGGATACATTATTCTACAACCACCTTTATGCTGGATGATTTAGTATATAAGGAAAGCACATTAAACTGGCCTTGATTTCCTTATGCAAGCAAGAAAAAACTCTCAGTGGTGTGTTGTTTATTAGATTGATTTTGTATTGAATTTCTGCGGGTTCCTTCTCATGGCTTGATGGGTATACCATATAGTGTTTGTACATCTAATTCTCATATTCTTTTTGAAGCACAAAAGATGGTAAGTGGAAATGAATACTTTGGTTTAGATTTTTTAAGTTTTTGTGGTCAGGTCACATACGTTATTAGTTTTTTAAGTTTTTTATAGCTGCAGCGGTGAATGTAAGTACCATGAAGGCAAGTTTTATAACAATAGAAAATTTTCAACATTCTGGGGCATTCATTTCAAGCTGGCTCGAGGCATCTCTAATTTGTTTCTCTCTTTGTTTCAACCAGGCATCAAATATTGATTCACTGTTCTATCAACAAATATTGATTACGATCAAACCTTCGATTCCAATTATTAAGAAGTAACATTACTTTTTAATTTTGCTGCTGGATTTTTTGCGAAAACAGCGAAGAACATAAAAAAAACCTAAAAACAAACTGGTGGCGCAACCACCATGAGAAAACCCTAATCTCTTCTCTTCCATAATCACGGCTAGCATAACTTATTGCGTCCTTCGTTTTTGCCAGTTTTTTCTTTATTCTCACTGTGCGTTCTGACATGCTATTGATTCTGATTTCTTTTCTTCTTCTCGGATTGATATTTTAATCATGTTTTTGTGTTTGTTTGATGCAGCGGGTGATCATACTTGGACGATGTGCAATGGGTTCATCTTTACAATCTCATAATGGAATGATGGCCCTCCATGATATTTTTTTGGTAATTTCGAACCCTAACTTTTAATCTACTTTCACAATCTCTTTTTCATTATTTTAGCTGGTAATCCCTTCCTCTTTTATTCATTCTTGAGTGATGTTTTTGTAATATTTATAAGCATTTGTTTTTGGATTTAAGAAACCTAGTTTCAAGTTTATAAAATACACAGACCTAATTTGGAGTTACCATGATTTGACAAGAATTTCATCACATGAGTGTGAACAAGGCATTAGAGTGTGCAGACTCATGAATGGGAATGGTAATTTATTTCTTTATTGTGTGTAATTTCACATGGGGCGAGAGATATACACTAGGTTGCCTTTTAGTGTCGCCAAGGCAGAGGCTAAGCATAAAGGGAATGGTAGGATCATTGACCAACGACAGCAACACAATATAGCAATCCCCCACATCACTAAAACACCAGCATCGTCAAGCTGAGAAATGCAAAAATATGAATGGATGTTCGTGGTGATGGGGATTGGGAGGTCATGTGCTTTTAATTAACTTCCAATATCCTTTTGGGTTGTTATCTTAGTCAGTTGTTGTTTCAATATGCCACTTTCAATTCAATTTTTTTATTTGTACCAACTTCAGCTGCCATAAATACAATATGTAAGCTTTACTTTTGAAGCAAATTTTAATTCTCATTGTTTTATTATGGACGCCCAGTCAATTTGTCTTTTTTTTACTATATATATCAATAAGTTTGTCCATATCACTGTATTCCATTCGGCGCTAACAATGGGTTTTTCCTTTCATCATTTGGATAGCCGAATCCCCTTTGGGTTCTCCGATTTTTGTTCTATTGTAATGGGTTAAGGTACCCCCTTACGTATTATTATCTTCTGGTGGGGATATGATTATTGATTTTATTGGTTAGGATACTTCTTCTCATCAGTTCATTTCAGTCCGGTATAAATCCATCTACCATCGATTAATCAGTAGTAGTTGAGTACAACGGGGGCAGATCACAGCTCCAAGTTGTTGAATTACAACCATGAAAGACCAACCTGTTCTTGATATTCTCCCTCAAGTCGGTGACGTCATCTTTGAATTCTGGTCATGCAAATTTCATCATTTGCGGATCAGTTCAGCAACTCACACGATCTGACATTTCCTTTTCATTCTTAATGCACATGCCTTGACTATGTATATACTTAGGACTTGACCTATGATATTGGCACTGACTTAATAGATAATGTAAGCGTTAACCACATATACATTAAAGATGTGTTCACTATCCAAAAACATATAAATGGATACTTGCTTTTCCAATGATATTGGCACCGAATGGTCGAGTTAATTTTTCCTAATGAATACGAAGGCCGCCAAGCGTCCACAAGAACGACGTGGATGCCTTCCCGTTTGGCTTATGAAGTTTTGTTAGGGTTCGTTTGCAACAACTTCCAATCAATTTAAAGGACTTGGACGAGGCGAAGCCGAGCTTTACCGAATCAAATGGGGACTTGGGCGAGGCGAAGCCGAGCTTTACCAAATCAAAGAAAGAGGCGGTGATGCACGGATTGGAGTCATTTGTGCAATCTAACCATGATCCTCAGTGTTCCCACACTTATCCACTTGTGCAAATTAAGAATGATGCACGGATTGGAGTCATTTGACATGCTACATTTAGCATATACTCTATAGTACATTCTTCAAGAATAATTCCCTTCAGGGTAACCAAAATTCATAAATAAACATCAAAAGAGAATCGCCAATAACAAGAGAAACGAATAATTATAGCAACAAACAAATTGAAGCAAGAAGTCTCTGTTTCATTGTTGTTTTCTAATCCAATTATATATGGTAGGAAGGACATAACATGCTTCTACTCTATGTTCCAAATTATCAAGAACTTACTAGTGTACAAAGTGAAGATAAAATTCTAATTAGATATATTACATACTGGGACTCGGTGTAAACAGAGAATGACAACCTTCACAAAAATCAAGTGAACTGCTAAAATTTAGACAAAAATCAATGAGAATGAGAAAAACAGGACTTACTATTGAGAGGAGAAGTCCATGTGGCAGTCAGAAAACTATATATCATTGTCGCAAGAGATTTCGTAAGAGAAGTCATCCATATGTCATCGGCATCATAAGCACCGTCGTTAAGTTTTTTTCAGGTAAAATATGATCTCAAGAGGTTTTATAAGATAATTCAACCATTAGGGACTAGGCCATCAGCATCATACACTTCCTATAAGCTTTTTCAACACTTGCTTTTTCTAAGCATCGTTACTTTAGGAAGAATCCTCTGTAAAGTATTTTGAAGCTACTCCATTCCATCTTTTTAATGTATCTCTGCACCAAATAAACAAGTAACGATATACAAATAGTTCAGTCCATATAATTGAAAAAATGTGCTAGAATACGGCTGTCCTGAATAGAGAACATTTTTGGTTGTAACAATTTGGACTCTTCTCTAGCTTCAATTCTTAATCATCCAATTTTAGAAACGGATCTCACAGTATTTTTGTGTTAGTTCCTGTGAACTCCAACAAAAACTTTAACTAAATAATTCATGTGGTTGAAGGACAACTACTAACATGACTAATTTTTTACCCTTAAAAGAGAGTGAATTGTTTTGATACTTGGAGGGATTCCGGCACTTCTGCAGTTTCGATCGCCTTGTTCAACCACATTCCTAGCCGCCGTCTTTTGCTATTTGTGGGAAATATGTGCCTCTGCTCATGGGTATGAGTGCCCACCCAAAGATTGCTACATTAGGAGGAGGAATTAATCAAAATTAGGTCATTCAAATTCAAATTTGAAACTGATTTTAGTATGTGTTTGATACTTACTCAGGTTACATCACCCTGTTGGGGAGGTATAAAATTCCCTTTTCCGATTCCACTCATACCAATTAATATCCAAATTAACCATTTTATCTTCCTCTTTCCAAGGTATATGAGACACAAAACCCAAATTCCATTTATAACCCATCTATCAATTAAGTGGTGATGAAGATAATGTGATGTAGTGGAGGTAGAATGGAAGATGAAGACGGCGCTGCTGTTTTTTTGGAGGAGGAGGAAGACAGTTAGTGAAATAGAAAGAAGCGGAAATCTATATAGGTGTTTCTTTTAGGGTTTTAAGTTGGAAATTTATATTACCGAAACTACCCTTGTATTTATTCGGTCGGTTTTGTGGTTGTCGCCTGATCGGACCACGATTTAAGATCACGATCCAATAGGAATGTAATTTTTAAAATGAAAAACTAAGACCATAGCCGGTTTGAATCAATCCGATCCCATCCATCCATCTGCCCAATACAGCTGAAAGTATAAAATCGTGCCTTAAACCGAACATCCAGATTTTTCTCTTTCTGTTTGTCCCCCTCCCACTTTTGAGAGAAAGAAAAAGGACGTTAGGGTTTTGAAAATGGCATCTTCATCTCGTAATGGAAAACAAAAGTTAAACACGGTTTGTCATGTCAAAATCTTCAAGAATAACAACTGTGATGAGGTACACTCCAATTCTTGATCGGTATGCTAACACACAAACTATTGGCTCTCAAATGTAAACAGTTTGATTAAACCCGTAAAAAATCTGATTCACCAAAATTTAAACAAAATAGCCTTATACTTCTCAACTTGTACCGCAACATATAGACCAACAACCTACGATTTATATCAATCTTATTCACACCACAAATGCCGTATATAAAATATCATGAGGCAATCTCCCATATCACTTTTAGAATAGACTCGGAGTCAATTCAGTGAAAACCTTGTTGCAAATTTCATCTTCATCTTTTCGCTGATCGCCTTTCTAATCTTATGCATGTTTTAAATTCATAGTTTACTATACTATACAATCTAAATTTCATCTGAAATTCAAGTCTAGTTATGTTTCTTATGTCCGTGTGCTAGGTCGATGGCGCACTTGGATGAACGCTTGCGAAGTTACAGTGGTTTTTCCTGACTAATCCTTATTTTATCCTTAACTTTCTGAACTGTTTAATTCTCCAAGGATTTAAATAACTATTTACCCATTCTGATATCCTCTCTGTCACACGCTTATGGCTATTACTAGACTCGGTAACAGTATTTACACAAACCCTATGATTAGGTGTTATCGATTTGGCAAGTTTTATTACAAGTGTACATCATTCAATCATCGGAAATACAGTGTCTTTTTTAATATTTTCCTCATATTCACTGTTTTCTCCTCCATCACTATTTACAGCTTCAGGATTGATCATCTTTCCAAAAAAAACCAAAACTTGCAACGAACCCAAAAATTCATGGAAGGTTCATCGCTTTTTAACATGCTTAAAGCCTTAAAGCTTCCTGATATTTCTTCTGAAGATTTGGTTTAGGGTGATGCTCAATGGAAGTTCTGATTTTTAGGTAAAGTGTATTCAGTCAAAACTTTCATTGTTACTAAACTAGATAATGAGTTGAAAACGTCGTGGATAAAAAGTAAAGAAATTTTTATAAAGAAGGAGGAAGATGACATGTTTATGATAAAGTTTTACACTCAAGAAGAATATGAAATTATCTTAAAGTTTCATTCGTGGTTTATTGAGGGTGATCTACTTGTCCTTGAACCTTGGACCACATTTATTCCAAAAAGCCAAGTTAATCTTACTAAGCAACTTCTGTGGCTTAGACTCTACAACATGCAGCCATAATTTGTTAACCCAATCATTGTCAATGGTATTGTTGTTGTTATAGGTGAAGTGAGAGCCCTAGACCCCCCAGATTGCATTCTTCCTAAGGGTGAAGTTCAAAAAGTTCAAGTGTTGATCGATGTTAGAGATCCGTTTCGTAGGGGTTTTTGGTTGAAGAACGTAGTTAATGAAGAAGTATGGTTACCCATATTTTATGAAAACAACCTTTTAATCTCTGTGGTTATTGTTACACCATAAACCATAAATAAGGTGAATGTGAAATGATTGCTAATTTTCTCCTCCAACGACAAAAACGTTATCTCTCATCCAACTCTATTATTGACCCTCCTTCATGGACCAATCCTGATAATAGAGGTGTTAAGTTGGTGGTAAATCAACTGCAAGTTCAACCAAGACTCGAGCATCAACCAGAGATGGAAATTAATGAACATGCAGAAGAATTAGAAGACCATGCAGAAGAAGGAGCTTGGAATTGGAAACTTTATTCAACACAAAGAAAAGAAAAAAACCGTTGAAGACGAAGAAATCACAGAAACTGCAGAAACCGAAGAAATGACGCGATTGAGAAAATAAGGGCCTAGTTAATCTCCCTCCAGTACTTCAATTTTATGTTTGCATGCCAAATTAGGTCAATAAAGTCAATTTTTTGAATCTGCAGTTACTTAGCCGGCAGGGTCTTTGATTACGACCCTGCCGACTTTCAATATTTAGGGTTAGCCGTTATTTTCCTAGGTTTTGATTTCTAATGTATAAAGTGTCGGAACTGGAAATCTAGCGTAGTGATGGCTTTTGAGTTGGAGCATTTGTAGAGGGATTGCTTAAGCCTGTTAGTTAGACTTAATTTTATACCTCCACCGGAATAGGTAGTAAAAAAAGGTGGTTTGAGATTATTATTATTATTATTTATTTATTTATTTTTTGGGGGTGGGTGCAATCAAGATGGGTTAAGCCTGACTTCTAGTGTAGTTTTTGGTTTTTCATAAAAGATATTCATGATTTATAAAAGGGGATACCACTGTTAGCGGGTGTGATACCAATTGAGCGATCCAACAATCAGGATCTGTTAACACTTGCTTGTCCTATATAGAAAGGCATCACCCCCAAGTATTACTGGTATCCTCTTTATAAATTATATGGAAACATTTGTTTGGATTTGGGTTGCACGGACGCATAGACGCGGACATGACACAACGCGGAAACTATAAATTTCCCAAAAAATTAGGACGCGAACACGTAAATACATATTTTATTTATATATTATTTATATATGTAGTTATGTATTTATGCAACAAAGTCAAGTGTTTCGATTCTAAAAATTAGAAAGTAATGCTACAAGTGTATTAATTTCAAAATAAAATGAGAGATCGTTTGTTTATACACGTCGAAGGTCAAACAATTATCACTATTAAACACATGGCACAATTAAAATGCATTCTTAGTACAACACATGCCCAACCAAAAATATATGTGATGTCATTTCCAATTACAAAATCCTAATAAAGACTTTTTTTTATGCCCATCCTAATAAAGACTTAAATGTTTGATCTAAATGTTTGTCTTTTTTCATTTAGTTAATAATAGTAAAATAAAAGATGAAGTTTAAATGAAAATGAAAAAAAATGTTCCAAACACGAATCATCGGCGCGTCCAAATAAGACGCGGGCAGGACGCGCATATTGGTGCGTCGAACACACGTCGTCTCAACATCTAATGCGCGTTCTGTGTCCGACACGAATCGGACATGGACGACTCCAAAAACGGAGCGTCCGTGCAACCCCGGTTTGGATCGAACCACGGGCAGCCCCAGTACTCTCCAGACAGACGGAGACGGCCCGGAAGGAGATAAATATTTCATGAAAGACCTAAACCGAAACTTTGCCAAAGATGTTCTTTATTTCATCTCCTCCCCAATTATAAACGTCTGCACCACCGCCGTGTGAGAGACTGTTAGGGTATTGAAAATGGCTTCTTCATCTCTTAATCAACAAGAAGAAGATACATATGTCAAACACGGTTTGTCATATGTGAAGATCTACAAGAACAAGAAGTGTGATGAGGTAGGTACACTCAGTTTCTCTTTTTGATTTTAGGTTTTCGATCTTAATTTCTATTTATTTGTCTCCTTGTGTTAATTGTAGGGTTTTACTAATGATCATCACCATAACAGTCCACATCCACCTTCTATTCATCATACCAGTGAAGAAGAACGACCTCCGTATGTAATTGTTGTTCACGGACCCCCCAAGGTGAATTACTGGTTATTATACTGTAGCCGAAGCCAATTATGGTTAATTTAGTACTTCATTTGGTTTGATTTGATGATTGCTTGCAATTCTAACTTAATTCCGTTCCTATTTCTGTTCTAGGTTGGAAAAACCCTATTAATCAAGTGTTTAGAGGATCACTTTAGCAGGAGAAATGTGGCAGGCCCCAGTAGATGTTTTTTATTAGGTGACAAGAGACGGATACAGTTTGTGGAGTGTCCCAATAATGTCAATGGCATGATTGATGCTGCAAAGTATGCCGATGCTGTGATGTTCCTCATTGATGCGGGTTATGGGTTTGAAATGGTATGTCACTAGCTTCTTCTGCAGTTGTCTTTGTTCCTTATACCCTTAACTTTTTTGATGTACAAGTGTAGGAAGCTGCTTATGAATATGTTTCTGTTGATTTCAGGAAACATTCGAGTTCCTCGAACTCTTAAAAGTTCACGGCATGCCCAAGGTTATGGGGGTGCTTACATATCTTGATAGCTTCAAGGATGAAGATGTGCTAGCAAAGACTCGGCAAAACCTCTTGGACCAGTTCCAGACTAACATACACAATGGAGCAAAAGCGTTCTGCTTATCCGGTCGTCATAATGCGATGTAAGTTTCGTCCTCCTATCTTATTAGTTTTTTTCTTCAATGGAAAAGCCAATTTGTAACCCAAGGGACTCACCCGAAGGAGAAAAACAGTGCATTAAAGGAAAAACTCTTACTCAGCTGATGGTGGTTAACAGGTATTTGGAGCACGAAATTAGCGAGCTGGCAAGCTTCTTATCGACAATGGAATTCCATCCTTTGTCATGGCGAGCTGCACGTCCTTATATGCTGGTAGATCTTTTTGAAGATGTCACTCCTCTTGAGAAAGTGCAAATGGATAAAGAATGCCCAAGAGACATTATGTTGGAAGGATACCTTCGAGGATGTGACATCGAGAATGGATCTAAGGTACTTCTTTTTCAGGCCAGGTTACCTGTTGAGTGACTTGTTTGTTATTCCATCACTTCCAGAAAGTAGAAACTGCTTCTGTGAATATAACTTTTTGGTTCGTC
>NW_020620740.1:0-622 GCF_003573695.1 Papaver somniferum | reverse complement strand
TAAAAAAATAAATAATTATATTGCTCACGTGCTAGGCGATACTTTTTTCCACGTGGTGGACTTGTGATGCTCGAGAGTCGAGTCTTGAATAGAATGTAGTGTGCTTGTGGCTGGGGCAAGGCTTTCTGCTCGCAACTTAATTCGGATGTAGAGCTCGCTTCTCGGGAAGGCTGGTTATATTGCTTGTGTTGAGTACGAGTCTTTGAACCAATATCGGGCATTGGGCTCGTGATTCAACGAGACTTTGGACCAACATCGGGCGTTGGGCTCGTGGTGGAGACGAGACTTTATGCTTGCCAAGGTGCAAGTCTTTGTACTCGCGTGCAAGGAGAGATTTTATGCTTGCGATAAGAGCAAGACTTATGTGCTCACGTTCAAGGTGAGGCTTTAGGTGCTTGCGATGTGATGCAAGTCTAAATAGTGAAGGGTCTAAGCAATCCTCATCTCCAACTCGATCATGTCGCTATCCACGAACCTCGATCATATTGCTATCCACGAACCTCGAACTCGATCATGTTGCTGCTCCAAGTGAACATAAATGTTTCTCCAACACATGAATTTTCGTTTCCATGTTGTAGGTAATTCAAAGAGGATTCCAACGAGCCAAAAATCACTCAATTCG
>NW_020620739.1:0-295 GCF_003573695.1 Papaver somniferum | reverse complement strand
CTTCTCGTAAGAGGTGGGCTCGGTTTTTGGAAGCCAAATTCACTTGTAGGGATGGTCGTATTAAGATGGCGGGGGTGAAATATTCTATTCTTCCTGGTCTTCGTTGGGTTCATAAGGAGATGGTGAATAACACGAAGTGTTTCATTGGTGATGGTAGGGATACTTCTTTATTCTTTGATATTTGGTATGGAAATACAACCTTAGCTAATGTTTTAAATCGCACGAACTTAGACAGATCAGCTCGTGTATGTGATATTATTGTGCAAGGTGATTGGCAGATTCAAGGAGTTCATTT
>NW_020620738.1:0-347 GCF_003573695.1 Papaver somniferum | reverse complement strand
TTTTTTGCATGACTTCTATGTTGCCTCGTTCTCTAACCCAATGCTTTGCATCATCTTTTTCCTCCCATGTCTCCTCGGTTAAATAGTGAGAGCTAGAATCTTCGGTGAGAAGTTGATTTGCTAAAGGTTGTTCATCCATTAGGGGAGGTACATCCACGATCTGGACAACAATATAGCCACATTAGTCTACACAAGGTAACAAACGAAAACATATAGAAAACTACGTTGGACACGACATAGGAAACACCAACCGTAACAGAGATACGGTTGGTAACTACAATCATTTAGAAACCGTAATTTAACTCCGGTTGATAATGGTCCTCCAGTAAAAAACCGTAAATAAGGTG
>NW_020620737.1:0-349 GCF_003573695.1 Papaver somniferum | reverse complement strand
TTTGAAGTATAGGCCTCATAAACAAGATTTGTCTACTTAGAGCAGTTTCGAGTGTACATTCGAATAATAACACTCGAAAAGACTCTAACGCTATAATTTAGGTCAACAGGTGTCTATTTTGATTGAAAACATGCTAATTATCAGGACATGTTGGTCTTTAGAACCACATGATCTTGATATGTTATCCAAGTTTTGAAGGCTAGGCCTCATAAATACGAATTTTCTACTTAGAGCAGTTTCGAGTGTACATTCGAATAATACACACTCAAAAAGACTCGAATGCTATAATTTAGCTCAAGAGGTGTCTATTTTGATTGGAAACATGCTAATGATCAGGACATGTTGGTCT
>NW_020620736.1:0-353 GCF_003573695.1 Papaver somniferum | reverse complement strand
CATATACATACCTGATGTTCTCGTCCAGGTGGGATTTGAGGTGTGAAATATATCAGAGTGGATGAAACTGTGACCTATTACTAAGCTCATGTTGCAAGATTACCATATACAGACTCTATGTTCTCGTCCAGGTGAGGTTTGATGTGTGAAATATATCAGATTGGATTAAACTGCAACCAATAACTGAACTCATGTTGCAAGATTACCATATATAGACCCGAAGTTCTCGTCCTTGTGAGATTTGAGGTGTGAATCATATCAGATTGGATGAAACTGCAACCTATTACTGAACTCATGTTGCAAGATTACCATATAAAGACCTGATGTTCTCGCCCAGGTGAGGTTTGAGGTGA
>NW_020620735.1:0-519 GCF_003573695.1 Papaver somniferum | reverse complement strand
ATCAGATTGGATGAAACTGCAACCTATTATTGAACTCATGTTGCAAGATTACCATATACATACCCGATGTTCTCGTCCAGGTGGGATTATGGTTGTGAAATATATCAGACTGGATGAAACTACAACCTATTACTGAACTCGGGTTGCAAGATTACCATATAATACCCGATGTTCTCGTCCAGGTGGGATTGGAGGTGTGAAATGTATCAGATTAGATTAAACTACAACCTATTTCTGAACTCATGTTGCAAGATTACCATACACAAACCCGATGTTCTCGCCTAGGTGGGATTTTAGGTGTTAAATATATCAGATAGGATAAAACTGCAATATATTACTGAACTCATGTTGCAATATTACCATATACAGACCCGATGTTCTCGTCCAGGTGAGGTTTGAGGTGTGAAATATATCAGATTGGATGAAACTGCGACTTATTACTGAATTCATGTTGCAAGATTACCATATACATACCCGATGTTCTTGTCCAGGTGGGATTTCAGGTGTGAAATGTATCAG
>NW_020620734.1:0-442 GCF_003573695.1 Papaver somniferum | reverse complement strand
TCCATAAGTTTCCCTCGGCTATGAATCAGGTTCTTTTGACTAATGACGACTTATACCTATGAGTAGGGTCAGCTTGCACTAGGACTAGTTGACCTAGTTCTTCCTCAATATTTTGAGCATTTGGATGTGAATCTCCTGAGATTTGACGGTGGTAGACGCTTGTTGTGTCAAACTTATAATCGGGAAAATGGTACAGTGTTGTTACGTTTATGACTGGTTTTCAGTTTATTTACAAGTTACCCAGGGAATATCCGAGTTCAAGCTAACACCTGCTGAGAACTGTGATTGCTTTTTGTGAACTCTAACAGTGTACCTCATAGTCTACTAGTACATTATAATCATATGGAGTTTTAAGGATTAAAACTAAACATCCAGCATTGTCTTCTGTGATGTTGATATTGCACACTTTAATTCCTCAGGTGAAATTCAGTTCTGATGCAAT
>NW_020620733.1:0-1418 GCF_003573695.1 Papaver somniferum | reverse complement strand
TACTCCTATTAACGTTGCAGGCTCTAGTGGTAGCGCTAACACCACTCCTTCGGCCAGCAATATCACGTCACATGTTACTATCACTCTTCCAAGCACTGGTGCTCTAGAGATCTCCCCTGCAAGTGACGACACTGGCGCCATCAACAATCCACTCTTCGGTTGGTCTTTTGAAGAAACTAGAGGAAATCAGCTTGATCTCATGAAGGTTCAGACTGACGTGGCTGCAACACAGAAAGAGTTGTATGCTTATCTCAAAACTCTTACAAACAATTTTGCGTCTGAACGAACTCAGCCTCAGCGCGAAAAAGGAGAAGCTAAAGAAACATCTTCAACTGCTGATCCTGAAATCTCTCCAATCCATGTTGTATAAGATGAAGAATTCTGCAAAGCTGCAGATGACTCTCCAACAAAGGAACTTGCAGGCTTCATCGCTCATGAGGACCTGGAACGCTTCATGAAGGATCGAGGAAAATACAAAGCATCATTTGTTCATCGTTATCAACCTTCATACCCTGTTGCTACGCAAATAATTTCTTTCCCGAAGGGCTACACTTCCCCAACGTTCGCACTATATAACGGGACATGGAGCGCTCCAGAACACGTCTCTCGATCCCTGGAGGCACTAGGAGAGCATGAACAAAACGAAATGATCCCAATCTACAGAGCCTTTATCTGCGACTCCAGACTCTCTCAGAACTTCATGAAGCAGCCAAACGATCAGCGACTACTACACCTGCTTTGCTGAGCAAAGTCTAAAAGGTCGTGGAACCTCGGAGCAGCCGATGCCTGATCAACAAACAATAAAATGTACAACATTCCATGAATGTTATTGCTCAAGCAAAATTAAAGCTCCTGCTCAAACATGAGACATCCAACACCTCATCCTACAAAAGCATCAAGAAAGGATAACCAATCTTACACAAACCTCGATCCGGCATTAACGAACGGGGAGATGATCAGACATACTCCAACTTATCATGAAGCAGTGATCGAGTTACTAGAAGTCTGGGTTCAAGATGGTGCAATCAAATCGCTGCTCATCATAGAGAGCCAACTGAAAAAAAATGAAGAAACCCAGGTACTGTCACCTTCATAGATTCATCAAATCATCCAAAAAGTAACTGCAATATTTTGAAGCAAATTTTCAAAGAGAAGGTTGATCCATAATAGCTTCAAAGAGGGACTGAAGGAGTACACAAGAGTCCTCTCCCAATCAGAAGCTTTACACTCTCTCTGAACAACCTATCAAAGAGGCAGTTCAATCCTAGTCGAACGTGAATTGCTCTATCTGTCGAAGGCACGAAGGAGAGACATGTTCACAGCACTGAACACATCATGTCAAGAAGTCCATTCCGAAAATACTTCTTGAGCCTCCATCCACGGACCAAGAGGTGTACGACTGGGGACTGCTTACCACA
>NW_020620732.1:0-506 GCF_003573695.1 Papaver somniferum | reverse complement strand
TTAGAGAGCAGTTTCGAGTGTACATTCGAATAATACACACTCGAAAAGACTTGAACGCTATAATTTAGCTCAACAGGTTTCTATTTTTATTGGAAACATTCTAATGATCAGTACATGTTGGTCTATAAACCCAGATTATCTTTATATTTTAGAAATTTTTTGAAATCTAGGCCTCAGAAACAAGATTTGTCTACTTAGAGAAGTTTCGAGTGTACATTCGAAAAATACACACTCGAAAAGACTCGAACGCTATAATTTAGCTCAAGAGGTGTCTATTTTGATTGAAAACATGCTAATTATCAGGACATGTTGGTCTATAGACCCACATGATCTTGATATTTTAGCCAAGTAATGAAGTCTAGGCCTCATAAACACGAATTTTCTACTTAGAGCAGTTTCGAGTGTACATTCGAATAATACACACTCGAAAACACTCGAACGCTATAATTTAGCTCAGCAGGTTTCTATTTTTATTGGAAACATGCTAATGATCAGGACATGTTGGT
>NW_020620731.1:0-832 GCF_003573695.1 Papaver somniferum | reverse complement strand
TCAGAGGCAAAATCAATCATCCAACAACAACCAAGAAGTCCGATTCAAGTGAAATGCAAATCCGCGGGTAATTTCCTTCTTACCCATTCTTTTCAATTCGTTATTTGTTGAAGAAATCGATTAGAAATCATCAATACCCATTGAAAATGGTAGTTACAATAGACATTTCGGCTAGGAGAATTTTTTGTGTAACCCTAGAATTGCTAACTGAACTCCAAAAATAAGAACAGTTCGGTGTGCTCGCAAAAAATTGAAAAATATCTGGTAACCGAACTACACAGTTCGGTCTACTCGAAAAAAAATATATCGTCACCGAACTCAATCTTTCCTTTGAAAGAATGAGTTCGGTTTTGTCGATAATTTCTCTTGCTAACCGAACTTTTGAAATTTTAGTTCGGTGTGCTCGTAAAAAAAACTCTCGTAACCGAACTAAAATTTTCAAAAGTTAAGAATGAGTTCGGTTTTGTCGATAATTTTTATGGCTAACCGAACTTTTGAAATATGTAGTTCGGTTACGATGCAAAAAAAATTTTGGTAACCGAACTATAGTCTGCTAATCACAAGTGTTGTGTTTACTTTATTCTTTAGTTTTTTTTGATTTGATAACACAATATTCTCTTATGTTTAGCTGATACTTTGGTTTTTTTTCATTAGGAACAAAGGAAAAAGATTGAGACTACAACTAGATGAGGATTTGAAAACTCCCACCCCTTGTGGAGCAAAACATTTAGATTTCCGAAAACGTGGTGCCACAAATGCTAAACATGGAGGTGGCTTGTTACTGGAAGTCAACCAAGATAATGTTCGTGATGTAATCCAAGATGTCAATGAA
>NW_020620730.1:0-1716 GCF_003573695.1 Papaver somniferum | reverse complement strand
TTTTAAGACTTTGGAGTAAACAAGAGTTTGGAGATCTGGAGAGAAGACTGGAGGAGCTGGAGAATATCTTTGTCACTCTAGATGCTTCAGAAAATGCTAATGATGATCTCACTGAAGAACAATGGGATGAGAGACTCAAAGCTAGACAAGACTTTTGCAATGTTTCAATTTTGAAGGCAGAAAAGTGGAGGGCAAGAGCTAGAGTAACTCATATGCAGAATCAAGATGACAACACCAAATATTTCTACAAATTAACTACTGATAGAAGAAGGAGAAGCTACATTGGAGCTATTAAAGTTGGAGGAGAAATGACTACAGATGACAAGAAGATTAAAGAAGGAATTGTAGAATTTTTTTCAAAGCATATTTCAAAATCAGTCTGCAAGAACAGTTTCTATGGATTTTATGCATTTTAATACTATTTCAGAAGAAAAGAAGATATGGATTGAAAGAGAGATTACTGGGGAAGAATGCTTAAGTGCCATGAAGAAATTGGGTCAATATAAAGCACCAGGGCCAGATGGATTTCCCATTAGTTTTTATGTTCTTTGTTGGGACATTCTAAAGACTGATATCATGCAGATTTTCAAGGAGTTGCAGGAGAAACATTGTCTAGATTGGAGGATAAAAAACACATTCATAACTTTGATTCCAAAAAAAGAAACTATTGAGGAAATTAAAAACTTGAGACCAATTAGTTTGGTTCATGGGATGTACAAGATTATCTCAGAAGTCTTGGCTGACTAGTTCAGAGAAACTCTCCCTGATATAATTTCTAATCATCAAACTACTTTTATAAAGAAGAGACAAATCCTAGATGGTGTTCTTGTGTCTAATGAACTTATAGATTCAAGAATCAGAAGCAAAACTCCAGGTATTTTAGTTAAAGTTGATTTTGAAAAAGATTTTTATCATATAAATTGGGACTTTCTAGATGAAATGCTTTGCAAAATGGGTTATGGAGATAATTGGAGGAGATGGATCAGATGTCGTGCTGAATTAGTAAGATTCTCTGTGTTGATTAATGGTTCTTCTGAAGGTTATTTTTAATCAAAAAAAGGTATTAGACAAGGGGATCCCTTGTCACCTTTTGTTTTTCTTCTTGTTGGAGAAGCTCTCTCCTTTATGATTCAACAAGCTCAAGATCAGGGAATGATATCAGGATTTCAGGCTACATATGGAGGCAAACTTATTATTCATCTGCAATTTGCAGATAACACATTGATTTTTCTTGATGCTGATGTGGAACAAGTAAAACATCTTAGAATCATTCTCTTATCTTTTGAACAACTTACCGGTCTTAAAATTAACTTTATGAAGAGCCAAATATATGGAGTCAGCTATTCTGGTGATATTTCTTAATTCTCTTCTATCTTGGGTTGCTATTTTGGTCAATTTCCAACCACTTATCTTGGATTACCATTGGGTGATAAAAGTGGAGGTGTGGCAAAGTGGGATAAAATCATTGATTTGTTCATTCTCAGACTTGCAGGTTGGAAAAAGAAAATTTTGAGTAGAGCAGGGAAAATTAATCTCATAAAAAGTGTATTGGCTAGCTTGCCTGTATACTATATGTCCTTATTTGTTCTCTCTGCTTCTGTAGCAATAAGATTGGAGAAGTTAATGAGGGATTTCTTATGGAATGACAATAGGGAAAAAGGGAAACTCATTTGGTTAAATGGGACATTTTATATAGAAAGAAGAAGTATGGTGGTT
>NW_020620729.1:0-307 GCF_003573695.1 Papaver somniferum | reverse complement strand
CCAAATATATCAGATTGGATGAAACTGCAACCTATTACTAAACTCAGGTTGCAAGATTACCATATACAGACCTGATGTTCTCGTCCCGACGAGGTTTGAGGTGACAAATATATCAGATTGGATGAAACTGCAACCAATTATTGAACTCAGGTTGCATGATTACTATATACAGACCCTATGTTCTCGTCCCGGCGAGGTTTGGGGTGTCAAATATGTCAGATTGGATGAAACTGCAACCTATTACAGAATTCAGGTCGTAAGATTACTATATAGACCCGATGTTCTCACCCAGGAGAGGTTTGAGGTG
>NW_020620728.1:0-464 GCF_003573695.1 Papaver somniferum | reverse complement strand
CTTTATACATAGACACAACTGAAACAAAATCGGTTTGATTCATTTGAATCAATTCATGAACAATGTACCCACGGTTTGCAAAGATTGCATTCCTTATAATTTATTGTTTTAAGTCCATGAACTACCGATTTGAGAAATAACTAGCTTGGGTACGCGTACGGGTATGCATACCTTAGCTACCGGATTTTGAGTTGGTTTTAGTTTCCAAACTCAACAGACTTTTTCGGGTGAAAAAGTTCCGCCAGTACGCGTACCTAAGGTGACTGGTTTTTGAGTTCGTAAACTTCAAACTCAGCAGAATTTCACGGAAGTGAATTTCTGCCAGTACGCGTACCCAACCTGTCTCCTTCACCAATACTGCATGCACACATATGCACGCACTTGGTTTCCGGCACATGGATTTATACACTAATGTGCGAACACACTATGTGCTTACATCCATAGGTGGTTACATATTCTCAACT
>NW_020620727.1:0-361 GCF_003573695.1 Papaver somniferum | reverse complement strand
TTGAAAGAAACTCATGTTGTGTGTCATATGTTAAGCCATGGTTGTTTGTATTGTTTATAAAATAATTTTAAGAATAAAATGAGTTCACGTTTTTCCGTTAGATGGAATATGATTCCATGCTAACGGTGGGTAATGATCCCCGAGAGTAAAATGGGTAATGATCCCCATGAGAACTTGTGTTTCCCGACCATCGATGGCGGTTGTTTGTACCGATAAACGATATGTGGTGTACGAACCAAGGTTTTCGTACTGTGAATGAAATGGGTAATGATCCCCGAGAGCATATATGGGTATGATCCCCATAGGAACTTTTGTTCCTGACCATCGATGGAGGTTGTTCGTGCCGATAAACGATAGGTGG
>NW_020620726.1:0-460 GCF_003573695.1 Papaver somniferum | reverse complement strand
AGTTTCGAGTGTACATTCGAATAATACACACTCGAAAAGACTCGAACGCTATAATTCATCTCAACAGGTGTCTATTTTTATCGGAAACATGCTAATGATCAGGACATGTTGGTCTATAGACCCACATGATCTTAATATTTTAGCCAAATTTTGAAGTCTAGGCCTCATATGCAAGATTTTTCTACTTAGAGAAGTTTTGAGTGTACATTCGAATAATACACACTCAAAAAGACTCGAACACTATAATTTAGCTCAAAAGGTCTATTTTTATCGGAAACATGCTAATAATTAGGACATGTTGGTCTATAGACCCACATGATCTTAATATTTTATCCAAATTTTGAAGTCTAGGCCTCATAAACAAGATTTGTCTACTTAGAGCAGTTTCGAATGTACATTCAAAAAATACACACTCGAAAAGACTCGAACGCTATAATTTAATTCAAGATGTGTCTATTTT
>NW_020620725.1:0-390 GCF_003573695.1 Papaver somniferum | reverse complement strand
TTTTACCGCAGAAGAAATTCCCGAAGGAGAAGAGGTGCATGACAATCCATTGGTAGTGAAATTAGAAATTAATCCAAAACCGAGAGAAGATGAGGATGATGAAGCTGAAGATTCATGGGCAATCAATAGAATTCTAATTGATACTGCAAGCTCTGTGAACATCTTATTTTATCATACTTATAAAACCATGGGTGGAAGAGATGGTGATATTATACCATCAACATATAAGATATATGGTTTTAATGGTACTGCTAACAAGCCTAAAAGGGGAGGTTACTATGCGAATTCCATTGAAGGGAATATCTTCTGAAATCTTATTTTGTGTCGTTGATGTAGAATCACCCTACAATGCGTTAATTGGTCGACCTTGGCTACATGGAATTCTAGGTG
>NW_020620724.1:0-690 GCF_003573695.1 Papaver somniferum | reverse complement strand
CAAATATATTAGATTGGATGAAACTGCAACTTATCCTTTAACTCAGGTTGCAAGATTACCATATACAGACCCGATGCTCTCGTCCGGACGAGGTTCTAGGTGTCAAATATATCAGATTGGATGAAACAGCAACCTGTCCCTTAACTCTGGTTGCAAGATTACGATATACAGACCCGATGTTCTCGTCCGGGCGAGGTTCTATGTGTCAAATATATCAGATTGGATGAAACTCCAACTTATCCCTTAACTCTGGTTGCAAGATTACCATACACAGACATGATATTCTCGTCCGGGGGAGGTTCGAGGTGTCAAATATATCAGATTGGATGAAACTGCAACCTATCACTTAACTCAGGTTGCAATATTACCATATACTGACCCGATGCGCTGGTTCGGGCGAGATTCTAGGTGTCATATTTATCATATTGGATGAAACTGCAACCTATCCCTTAACTCAAGTTGCAAGATTACCATATAAAGACTCGATGCCCTGGTCCGGGCGAGGTTCTAGGTGGCATATATATCAGATTGGATGAAAGTGCAACCTACCACTTAACTCAGGTTGCAAGATTACCATATACAAACCCGATGTTCTGGTCCGGGCGAGGTTCTAGGTGTCATATATATTAGATTGGATAAAACTGCAACCTATCACTTAACTCAGGTTGCAAGATTACCATATACAGACCC
>NW_020620723.1:0-574 GCF_003573695.1 Papaver somniferum | reverse complement strand
TCAGATTGGATGAAACTGCAACTTATCCCTTAACCCTGGTTGCAAGATTACAATATATAGACCCGATGTTCTTGTCCGGGGGAGGTTCGAGGTGTCAAATATATCAGATTGGATGAAACTGCAACCTGTCACTTAACTCAGGTTGCAAGATTACCATATACAGACTTGATGCGCTGGTCCTGGCGAGGTTCTAGGTGTCATGTATATCAGAGTGGATGAAAATGCAACCTATCTCTTAACTCAGGTTGCAAGATTGCCATATACATACCCGATGTTCTCGTCCGGGGGAGGTTCGAGGTGTCAAATATATCAGATTGGATGAAATTGCAACCTATCACTTAATTCAGGTTGCAAGATTACCATATACAGACTTGATGCTCTGGTCCGGGCGAGGTTCTAGGTGTCATATATATTAGATTGGATGAAAGTACAACCTATCACTTAACTCAGGCTGCAAGATTACCATATACAAACTCGATGTTCTGGTCCGGGCGAGGTTCTAGGTGTCATATATATCAGATTGGATGAAACTACGACGTATCAGTTAACTCAGGTTGCAAGATTACCATATACA
>NW_020620722.1:0-364 GCF_003573695.1 Papaver somniferum | reverse complement strand
AGAGAACAAATTACTTAAAACACACATAACTATACTAAGAGTAAAGTCTTAAATGCCAGCACATTACGGCCCTGTGCTTATCCCAATTTTAATGAATGTTTTAGAGAACTGCCCATGTTCTCATAGAAAGCGGCCACACTTTCTCATTCACATAGGTGAGTCTATCAAAGGTACTCCTGTATCTTGGTACCCCACTCTATACATAGCTATAGACTTCATTAAGAGTTAAAAAACCCAACCTTAACCCGCTTCAGGATATCATGCCATGGGAAAGGTGCATGATTCTATGTCCATATCATTTGTGAATCGTTATTCTCTTTGAACCTATTTCTAGGTGGGTATCCATCACAAATTGACTCAACTT
>NW_020620721.1:0-356 GCF_003573695.1 Papaver somniferum | reverse complement strand
TAAGCTAAAACCAACCTCGCACCCACAGACTGCGGGTTTTTTTTTCATAACCAACCCCGCACCCACAAACAGCGGGCGGGTTTTGTTACCCGCCCGCTACGGGTTGGGCTGGTATGGGTTTAAACGGATTTAAACCCGCTTTATATTCAAATATTTAGAGTAACTTCTATTCTCCTTGATTAAGTGAGAAAAAAAAACCAAAACCCCCAAAATATTCATATCTAAGTTCACAGATGAAGATTAAGTGTTGAATCTATTGATTTTTCGATTGTTGTCGATTTCTGGTGAAGATTCGAAGTTGTTGTTGTCGATTTCTGGTGAAGATTTCTGGTAATTGTCGTTCGTAGGTGAAGAAG
>NW_020620720.1:0-672 GCF_003573695.1 Papaver somniferum | reverse complement strand
TATGTTAATGAAATTTTCTTCACCTTTTCATTCGTTTTAAAATACTAAAATTAAAGAGAGCTTAGATTTCTTATACATAAAAACTGAGTATTTAACAAACTAAGAGCTACTTCAAAAGAAATCATCGGATGATTTCTTTGAAATCCGCAAATGAAAAATAAACCTTTTAAGGTGATGGTATGAAACATTTTCATTGGGTACTTATGGGTGTGTGCTAGATCTTTGGTTTTTATTTTGCCGGATGAAGAAGATAGGAGAGCGAGGGTGACGGAGATAACAATAAAAAAATTTCTTATTTGACGGAGTATAAAACAGATATCCGGGTGTCAATATTACTCGCCAATGGAAATTCAATGGTTAGCTTCCCACACGTGTCAATCTGAAATCACCCTATGTAATGGTTCTTTTGATTTGCATTAATAAACGTGGACCAAAATGATGCCATGCCGATCAATGCATCTAATTTTGATTGCATCCACAAGGGTGAAGGGTCCACTTCTTTAGATGGACATGGAGGGGATTGGTCGACCTTTAGGTATCCATTATTGGTAAGCTTTTAGTTAAGTGGGTATTTTTACGACGTGCATGTGACATTATTTAGTCCATCTACACATAATTTGTAATGTTGTTGGAACCTGATCGATATGTTTTTAGGTAAGGGCGTCCACGGTG
>NW_020620719.1:0-509 GCF_003573695.1 Papaver somniferum | reverse complement strand
GAAGGCCGGCATGGTATGGTTTAGGCGCGGCAAGGTGGCTGGCACGGCATGCCATTGGCACATGTGGCATGGTCGGCATGCCTTGGCGCGGTATAGGCGTGGCCAAAACTAGGGTTTTGGCGTTGGGCCAAAGGTTACCATGCGTTGGCTGGCGACCTTGGACGGCTAAGATCTGCATCTCTGATGGAAGGGTAGTTGTTGATTGTTGCAACCCTTCGTTTTGGCAGCCAGCGGCATGTAGCGGGGCCGACATGGCTTTGGCATGGAATCGTGGCTGGCATGGTTTGCCATTGGCACGGTGGCGCGGCTGGCATGGTTGGCATGCCTTGGCGCGGAGGTGTGGCTGGCATGGCATTCCATTGGCACATGTGGTGTGACTGGCATGGTTGGCATGCCTTGGCGCGGAGACGTGGATGGCATGGTTTGCCATTGGCACGGCGGCGCGGCTGGCATGGTTGGCATGGTTTAGCGCGGAGACGTGGCTGGCATTGTTTTCCATTGGCACGGTG
>NW_020620718.1:0-426 GCF_003573695.1 Papaver somniferum | reverse complement strand
CTCCGACAGACTCGTCGCTCTCGGAGCAGCGCGATTTCCTTCACGCCTTGAACCCCCAGGGTGAACGTTGAACGGGGAGTGGGTGACAGACGTACAACCGAATGCACGAACTGCCGCGTGCATTCGCCGACGGCGGGAATCGAAGCTGGCGAATCGCACGGAGGTAAACAGCCTCCGCCCATCTTACGCGCATTCCACGAGCGCACCGTCCCTATCTAGCCCGTGACCTGGATTCGTTTGCTCAGTCGCCGCACCCCCATCAACCGGACTTGGTAACGTGACAGAGTGCGTGTCACGACGGCGTCACAAACGTCGATACCCCGCGCGATGCCGATCGGCCATTCGCACGCGCATCCAGTACGCCGGTCGTTCGGCCCGGCCGGAGCGAGGCGCTACCCCCCGACCACCAGGCCCCATCAGACGGTG
>NW_020620717.1:0-423 GCF_003573695.1 Papaver somniferum | reverse complement strand
TGTATCCACAGAAAAAACATGAATTGAGCTGTTGTGATTGGTTGGTCGATTCATGTTTAAATCCCGATTCAATTTGAAGCAATGGCCGATTTCAATTTTTTGAATTGGGATTTACAAGTGTGGCAGATGGTTTGAATCGGGATTTAAACATAAATTGAGCTGTTGTGATTGGTGGGTCGATTTCAATTTGAAGCAATGATTTGAGTTCGTGGAGTTGAATAAATTGGGATGTCGTTCTCTGCTGAGTCTCGGTCGATTGAGGCAGTGCTAGTATCAAATGGTGGATGCCTACCTTTCCTATACAGGACTTCTTCAAACAGCAACCAAGGAATTGAATCGGGGGTTTTGATGTAATCTGAAGATGGGTTTTTGCCCAATTTGGTTTTGATCAAATGGTGGTCATGAATTACAGGAGACGGTGGC
>NW_020620716.1:0-966 GCF_003573695.1 Papaver somniferum | reverse complement strand
TGGCCTAAACCAAGAAATGGCCATTCCAGACTTGCTTCAGTCACAAAGTGAAGGAGATGGGGTTGATCTTAGGAAGGGAAGCGAAGAAGGTGTTGAGATTGTGAAGGTGTTGGCTGTTTTATGACTTGTATCAGAAAGCTGAACTGGCTTGCAGGATGTAAGCTATCAATTCTGGTGTTTGAATACGATTGTATCAACACTTGGTTTCTGTCTTGTTTTTGTCTTGTTCGGAAATAGGTAATAGAACCTATTTATTCAAGTCATTGCGCCTAACCCACATTTCTCATGGGAAGTGGAGGAAGTGGAGTGATGAAGTAGTGCAGTCGTGGTAATCGTCACACGATCAGGTAAAGCCCACTTCTCCCATCATCACTAACCGTCCATGACTTCCTGACACGTTCTTATGATGGAGCGTTGTGCGCTGCACGCTGTAAACCGCCGTACCAATACCCCAGTAAGTATCCCCCAGTTTGTGACATGATTAATGTCTCGAGTGTGTGGATCGTGGGACCCATAAATGGTAGCATGTGATGCTAGATTAAATAACTAAGTTATTTAGGAAGTCGATATTTATGAAATATCGTGTGTATTCTATGCATGTAATGCATCAAATATATTCAACACGTATGAAGCATCGCTATCTTAAGGCTTAACGGAATAAGTCACGATTAAGCGTCTTAAAATAGCATCACGTCCGACCATTTTCGAGTGACCGTTTGGAGGATGTACAGGTAAGCCCTGACTTGGACGATCACTCTGTATGGAAGAGTGGTGGACGGTGATCGTGGTGATGCCTCACTGGTCGCCTAACTCCTGTCTTAGGATGTCCGTCCAAGATGGCGAAGTTGGACGGATGAGATGACTTGCGACCCACATCTGCGACCGTTGGATTAGGGTTTAGGAGGTGCTCAAACACCAACCTTTAGCTTGGTTGAATCCAAGCATGGGACGCGTTTTTGGCAAGAC
>NW_020620715.1:0-3061 GCF_003573695.1 Papaver somniferum | reverse complement strand
GTTGATGGGTTTATGATTAAACCCATGACCAAATGGTGCACTATGGCTACAAGGTAACACAAAACGTGGCTATAGTTATGTTGATGACCAGTAGCCACGCAAATAACCCAAAACGTGGCTAGGCTTTAAACCAAAAAACGTGGCCTATGTGAAGGTTTGTACTAGTGTATGTTTGTATCAAGTATAAGCATATCATCAAACATACAAGCATACAATCACACAGGCATCCTTAACAAGTTACTTGAAATATACGTGTTAGATTCATTAACTTAAATCCACTACTCATTATCACATGAACTTTTGCATGTCACTGTTTACGTGCTTATTTGAAAACCATACAAAGACTTATTCAACTTAAAAACTTTGTCTTCACAACCTTTCACTACAAAGTCCTCAAGTTAGTCTATGTAAATTTCCTTTTTTAATTCACGTTTTCCGAAAAGTTGTCTTAACATCCATATGATGTATCTCTAAGTTTTTTATGGCAGCAATAACAATTAGCATCCTAACAGAAGTAATTCTAGTCACAGGTGAATAAGAATCAAGGAAATCTACACCTTCTTTTAGTTTATAGCCTTTAGATATCAGCCTAGAATCATATTTTTCCACACTTCCATCTACCTTACGTTTCCTCTTAAATACTCATTTACATCCTATGGTCTTACTCCCTTGAGGTAAACTTACATGCTCCCGAGTCTGGTTCAGACAGACTTAGTCCATTTCACTAAATAAAGTTTCTTACCAGAATGGGGTTTCGGTAAATGTTATGGTTTCTTTACGAGTCTAAAGATCAGACTAAGCTAGGCATATTATGAAGTAATATCTATAAGAAGTCTCAGTTATAATCCTTTTACTTCTCCTAGGATCAACTCTACGTCATATTCCTTTGAAGGTAAATTCTGACTAGTTGAAAAGACATCTAGAAGATCAACACCACATCCTTAAAAAGACACAGGTTTCAAAATAAACATGTTCAAAGAACTCAACATCCCTAGACTCCATAAAAGTATTCACATTAAAATCAGAAAAAGAAGAACTCACAACCAAAAAACTATATGCAGTAGGGTACTCATGAAACCTTATCTAATCACCTCCACACTTTGACGCATGCATAAGAAGGTTGTCTATCTTACCATAATCCTATGAAGATTTATTTGATCATTTAAAGGTTACTCTATTCAGGATATAACGAAATTAGAGGACGACCTCCCCACAAGTTTGCAGTTAATCCTTCCTTTAATCCACATTTGCATTTTTTTTTTGTGGGTTCTATCCAGCTAACCCATTGTCGCATTTTACCCGACACTAGACTTGGATTCTCCCATTGCAGTTTGATCTTTCCAAAACGATTACAGTGTTTTATTTTGCTTCTTTTCCTTTTCACATCAATGCTAGTTTATTGTTTTGGGGCAGTAATTTTTATGGAGATATTATTTTAAGCAACTACCAATATTTCACGTCGTCATATTTGCCTGTTTTCTGTCTCTGCACTGTACTTCTTCTAGAGTGCTATGAGACACATGTTTCTTCTGTTGTGCTTGACACATGCCGTAGGTTGTACATAGTTATGTGTAGTGATGGCAACAGTTGGATTTTGATTCTTTACACGGGCTATCTGGTGTTGTGTTGTGGTAGCCATTCACGTTGTAAATATCTTCTTATTCTTCATTCTAATTATTTTTTTCTTTTTATTTATGCCAATTGTGTGTTGGATGCTTTGGATTAATGGTTGGGAATCAAAAATGCATTCGCTACCAGAAGAGCAGTTTTGCGAGCACAGGTTGAGGAAAGACACATGGCTGCCTTATTATTTGAGAGGTCGTTTATTGGTATTAGTACTCAAGTTATTGTAAGTGGAAGTTTGCACCACATCAGCTTCAGGTGTAAAGTTTTTCCTATCTGTGCTGGGAAGTTGTCCTTTGCCTTTAATTTGTTGGACGGAATTATTCCTATCTGTGCTGACGAAGAATAAAGATGCACTTAGTTTAATGTATAAATTTCGTTTATTACTCACTGCACATATTGAGAGATGATAACATACTGCTATGGAATTAACAGAGACTAATAGACCGAAGTACGAGAAGCTCATGTTTTCATTCTTAATTGCATGTAAAAAAGAATCTAAGCATGATTGACCAAAGGTAAAAGTTTAGATATATAATATATACCTTTTAATGAGTTTAGCTAGATGTGCACACCCAGGAACATCACTTGAACATGCATTTCTTGGCCCATCATTGGCTATACCATTTTCTTTCTTTTTTTTTTGAAATATATGAGGATTTGCTCATGCTCAAAAATGCTGCTTTAACAGTTCACACTTCTTTCAACCTAAATTGGAATAATACACCACACATACAATTTAAAGTTTAGTTACCAACTTTAGATATAAGAGGAAATTTATTTAAACTAAAACTCGCAACGCACAGATGTTAGCTTCTGTTTCCTACTTTCCCTTTTGTTCAAAACTTAGAGAACTTAAAGCCCATGTACTCTCTGTTAAACAATTCAGGCCAGGGTCCATGTACCATTCTTAAAGAAGCAGAAGTTTTGAAATCATATTGTTGTCCCTGTTCGAGACATAAACGATCTTGGGGAACCTCTGCATGTTTCTATAGATATCATTGGACTGACTTTCAACTGCACTGTAATTCGTGTCTTTGTCTGATACGCTAACTATTATTGATGTTCACTTTTTTGCATTGCTACTTCATATATTATTGATGGAAGTAATTAAATTATGTCTTACTCAGGCTAGCTCTGCTACTGTTTAAGGGAATGGAACCATTGACTACATAAATTGAATAACGGCAGTAAGGCACCTGGAAAAAGAAGACCCCACTACAGTGTCTTTCTATATTTTTTTATGAGAGCCGGTAATCTATAACTTGATATGGTCTTTTATCTGTGACAATTTTTCATTGTTGAGATGATAAAGCATTGCACCATAATATTATTGATTATATATCAAGTATGCTAACTTTAAAGCGGTAGTTCAAAGGATACATTTGAGACTCAAATATGACTTATAAAAAAAGAAAAAAAATCTTTATTCTATTTT
>NW_020620714.1:10584462-10607527 GCF_003573695.1 Papaver somniferum | reverse complement strand
AAAAAAAAAAAAAAAAAAAAAAAAACTCAGATATCCTTGAGGAAGGAATCCATGTCTTCAAACTCATTTCCCTCGTTTTTGAAATCAGAAATGTCAAGATAGGCAATATCTATTGGTATGTCATATTGGGCAAAATTGATTTCCTTCTTTTCCTTTTATTTAATAGACGCCTGATAAAGATCAACAAGGTGCCTTGCAGTACGTCAAACATTTTCCCAGTACCCTGGTGAACCACAACGGTGACAGATAGATTAATGATGCTTCGAAAGGCTTTGCAAGCTTTTTCCTTTGTATTTTGGGAACACATTCTTCTTCCCCTTATGATGATGGGGATTATTACCAGCCTTCTTGTTGTTGTTGGGCTTTTTAGGACCTAACCAACATCCGTGTCCTTTCCCACGACTTTCATTAGCATTGCCACGACTTTCTGTAGCGTTCATCTCTGGAGCAGCTATTGAACCTGCTAGATGACTTTGATGGTTCTGGAGTAATAACTCATATTATTCTGCTCAGCTACTAGAAGGAAAGAGATAAGCTCGGAGTATTTCTTAAACTGTCTTTCCTGATACTGTTATTGAAGCATGAAAGGTGGAGTAAGTCTTCTCCAAAAGATCAGCATCAGTAGTTGTTTCTCCGTATAGTTTTAAGCAAGGGACAATCTGAAATAAACCGAGTTATATTCACTCACGCTTTTAAAGTCTGGTAAGCAGAGGTGCATCCACTCATATCATCTCTTGGAAGGATGACCGTTTCTTGATGGTCAAACCTATCCTTCAGCTCTGTCCACAAAATGTACGGATTTTTCACCGTAGGATATTGGGACTTCAAACCTTTATCTAAATAATGACAAATAAAAATCAATATTTTTGAGCGATGTTCGTGGGACTCTTTATTGTCCTTAGTAATGGTCTTATGAAATGAGCTAGCACTCGGATCTATCCCTTTAAATCCAATAAATTTGGCAGAGTGAAGATAAAAAGAAAGTCACGAATCTTATATACCCACTAACTTCCGAACGGGTAAACATATGATATTACTGTCATGTAGGACAAAATAGTAAAAAGAGTTAACATATACGAAAGTAAATTTCCACTGACTTTCAATTGATCTGAAAGTAGGAAATATGCTTCAGATTTTAAACGTACATGAATCAGAAGAAGAAGAAAATAATTAATAATCCATCAATATTCTCTTGTATAGTAGTGGCACGCGCTACCATAGTTAGGTAAAAATGTGTGCATACATAATATTCACCAAAGAGACCCATCAATAGCATAACAGTAATTTTGAGCAGAAATAAAAAAAAAGCCCTCCTATGCCAATTGAAAATACTATAGTCGGATGGTCTTTAATTGATATCTCGTTTTTATAAAAAAAAGAAAAAAAAAAAACTCATTGATATCCGATAAAAATAAAAATATACATAAATAAATAAATCATGATATACAAATTACCTATTTGATTAAATATATGTAAATCAATACTAGCGGATGTTCTCTGTTTGTTAGATAATCGATTTGATTAAAAAAATCAAACCAATAAACCTAGAAAGATTCTTTGTCCAAAAAAAGAAAAACCAATGAAATTTTTTTTATCATGATTGAGAGAAAAAAAAATACCGGTAGAGCAACATGTCTATGACGTAGTGTGAAAGATAGAAAAGTAAAGAAAAGGAAGGAGAATTCTTATTCAATGCGGAAAACAAACAAATATTTCAGCCTCTATTTATAATAATAGATACAAGGACATCCCAATAATAAACGGTATCTATCCTAGATATTATTAACATAAATAGACGTTTATAACAAGTAGGAATTACCAATATGTACCATTATAGTGTTCTTAGTTAGTGGCAGGTCCACCCATTAAAGCCCACTAATCAGAGGTCCATAATTAAAAGAAAACATGAAAATGGACCAAATTTTTTAAGCCCAGGTCCTGCACACGTGTGGAACGTATGAGGACGTATTTTTAAATACCGAAAACACCCTTAAGTATATAAAGCAGTAACCAAATCCATTTCTTCTTCATTTCTCGATCTATTCTTCTTCTTATTCTTCTTCTTCTTCTCATTTGTGATTCGGTGAAAAGCTCCGGCTATGAAGATCTTCTGAGGTGTTGATCAATTCGTGAATTCAAAATAAGATTAATCGGTAGGTTCACTTCCTTACTGTTGGTATAGTTTAGGTTTTCATTTTTCCTTTCTTCTTCAAAAGCTAATTTTAATTTAGGTTTTTTTTCTTCTCGGATTAGAGAAATTTTTATGTTTATAGCAAAATCTAATGTTTAGGTATTAGATCTGATGTTGATTCGGTTATATTCAAAGTTTTGTCATTGTTTTTGGATTCCATCAGCGTTTTTTAATTGATTTTTGGGTTCGATCCATGAGTACGTATATGTAATACTGAAATATTTGTTTTGATTCTGAGGTATTTCGTAAGTTGATTTACCTACACTGATCTTTATTTTAAGTTTTTTATTGATTCTATCTTAATCTGAGATCCAAATCTCTTGATTTCATGGGATAAAGAATTCAAAATTCAGATTTTAAGGTTCCGAAAAGAGGAATTAAATTCAGTTTTTTTGTGTTTATGATCTTCATGCTTGATTCATTAATTTTTTATTTCAATTTTGGTAAAAATACTTTAGATCTAGATAGATAGTGATGTTTTATGTTCATTTCATTATTAGATCTGATGTTTTAACTCGGTTTTGTTGGTCTTTGGTTTGTTTCTAGTTTGCTTTTGTGTATTAATCATCAGTACATATATGATGTACTGAAGGTTTTTGATGAAAATAGTCCAGATCTAGTTATAAAATCATGTTTTACGTTTGTTTCGTTTGTAGATCTAGAATTTTAGTTTCATTTTGTTGGCTTTTGGTTTGGTTTCAGTTTAGTTTTATGTATTAACCATCAGTACGTATATGACGTACTGATTTTTCTGTGTTTACTATGCTTCTATATGTTTGGTTTCAGTTTTTGCTTGTATATTAAACATCAGTACGTATATGACGTACTGTTTTTATGAATCTTGATCGTAATTATTCAATTTTTTGGTTAGATTTTGATGGTTTTAGCTTATTTGAACTCTCAATTTGATTTTCTAGTTATTTTCTTTCTTTATTTTCTCAAAATCATACTTGTTAAGAGTACTAAGAAGCTCTGTGTTGTAAGTTTTGTTGATTTGAATTGGATTGTTTAAGGAATTGTCATGATCTTCGTTGTTGTTGCAGTTTTTGAATCGTTTTTTTGGAATTGCTATTATGGATTATAGAGTGAAAATTGATAATAAATGTGCATATCTTGTTGTTCACTTGTTTCAGGTTATGCTAGATACAATAGGCCCTGAATTGCAAGTTCTTAATAAAAGTGAAAAATCGATTGCACTGAAGGCTGAATCATCGGTTGTTTTGACTCCGGATCAAGATAAAGAAGCAACTTCAGATGCATTGCCAATCAATTATGATGGATTATCAAAGGTGTGCTGAAATTTTGGTTAAATCATAGTGTAATTTCAGTTTGGGCTTGGGAATTGTTGTCACATAATTCGAATATGTTTGCGTTCTGTTGATGTATATCATAAAATTGGAAAACAATGATTAGGAAGAAGGATGACATTGTAGATGTTCCCTTGAACCTTCCAATTGTTGTCTTTGCGATACCTGTGTGACTATGTTATCCTAAGCTATATGATTTTGTGCAGGCAGTAAAGAAAGGAGACACCATCTTTCTAGGTCAATACCTGTTCACAGGAAGTGAAACTACATCAGTTTGGCTTGAGGTACGGCACTGAACTCTGAAATTTGGAGGATTCATCAACTCTTTTTTACAGGCAGTTGATTTTTATTTCATGAATACGCAGTACGTATAAGGCGTACTGATAGAAACTTCTTTTGATTCTGTTTTATTCAGAGTTTTGTCACTTTTTTTTGTTTGATCCATGAGTACGTATGCGCAATACTGAAATATGTGCTAATTTATTTATAATTGATTCTAACAGATATGTACTTTACCTGGAAGCGGTGCAGCAGATATGTACTCGAATTGTAAGCAGCGGATATATACTCGAATTTGTAAGCAGTGCGACAGATATGTACTCAGATTTGTAAGCAGTGCGGCATATATGTACTCAAATTTGTTAGCATATATGTACTCGAATTTGTGAGCAGTGTGCCAGATATGTACTCAAATTTGTAAGCAGTGTAGACACACACGTTTGGTAGTAGGGGGTATTATGGTCATTTCTATTTTTTATTAATTTTGGACCTCCGGATAAAAAAAAATTCTGGTTGGACCTTAATATAAATAACTATATGGGCTTTGGACCAATCAACAAATTTTCCTTATAACATCCTCGAAAAGAAAACGCGCAAGCCTCCGAATATGCTTCTTACTCAAGTGGGCTAACATTTATGTGAAGTCGTAATGGGATGTCATTTCACTTGTGGGAACCATAATATTGGGCATACCAAAAACTTTATAGGCATACAAAGTCATTTTCCTAACCAGGGTGTATTGATAAGGGGTGTCTAATGGGTATGAATGACTTATATACCCTTAAACACTTCGAAAATATTGATTTATAGGCTTTAGGTTCGGCAAACTCGTGTTGATGAGTTATCAGCCGAACTTCCCGCTGTAGACTGAATTCTTTCGATCTTGTTTTGATCATAACTTCTTCGTCCAATGTCGGAATGACCTCATTCTTTCTGCGTTATCTTCGTATTTTCATTCTCTTGAAGATGAAGATAAAATCTACTTGATTTTAATGGGTTAAAATCTACGATTTTCATTATATAAGCTGAACCATTAACATTTTTTATTCCTGAACTCTCAGGAATAGGTTCGGCTTACATTTATGAGCCGAACCAACCCATTGATGAACAGTTCGGCTTACATCTATGAGCCGAACCTCACATAATTTTTCTTCCAGATCACACAGGACTAGGTTCGTCTCATTATGATATTTTTAAACAAGCTGAACTAGTTGGTTCGGCTCATAACAATAACACTTTCAGCTTGCCGAACTGTTCATTAGTTGTCAATTTCCAGGTTTCAGATCAAGGTTCGGCGCATAATTTAGGTGAGTTGTGAGCCGAATCTAGGTTCGGCGCATAATTTAGTTGCGTTGTGAGCCGAACCTAGGTTCGGCGCATAATGTTGTTGTTTTTTAAGCCGAACGGTTCTTCAAATTTTCAGCCTGAAAGTGTATATGAACAGTTCGGCTGATACGATTTTCATTATATAAGCCGAACCATTAACATTTTTTATTCCAGAACTCTCAGGAATAGGTTCGGCTTTCAGGAAAATTTTATACAAGCCGAACGGTTCATAAAGGGATCAGTTCGGCTCATAAATGTAAGTCGAACCTTTTCATCCTCCATTGAATCATTCTCGTAATCTAGGAAATCAACCATTTGGGAATCATTGTTGTAGTTGATGTGTATTTTCCTAGGTTTTTTAGATGATATATGACACTCCTCATCCTCCATTGAATCAAGAATTAGAATTTTCTCACTTTCTCCTTCTCTTTCTCTCCTTCTTAACCAAACCAAAACTTTGATTTTTTTTCCCCAAATTTTTCATCTAAACAACTCTTATAATTCTGAAAATTATTTTAATCACTAAACAAAATATTTAATCACTAATCAAGATTAGTAACACTAATACGTAAAGGGTAGATTTGTCATTAAAAATTTTTTGGGTTAAGGAGTTATCTGATTTTGCTATTTCACAACCTTTTTTGTCTTCATTCAGTATGCCTTGGAAGATTTTGGTATGTCCAAAATTATAGTTCTTGTTTTTACACGAGCATCACAAAGAAGTTGGGGACTTGAGGTTGAGTGATGTGTTGGTAACTTGGTATGCCCGTGAAGAGAAGCCACCAGGTAAGTGAATAAGGTTGATAACTTTACAACACTTTTGCAAGAATATCAGTGTGAATCTTTTGACGATTAAAAAGAGAAAACAAAGAAGCTAAAGCTGAGTTTGAAAGATTTTGTGACGGATATTTTGGAGGCATCGAAAGAGGATTTCACTACATGGCCATCTTTTTAATTGCAAGGTGTAGAAAGCAACCAAGGTCGGCGTCTTCATGCTCAAAGAATCTAAAGAGAACAGATGATCGGCAATAAATAAAAGATTGACTACGGTCAACTCTATTTGACCACATTCTAGGACAAAATTTCATAACACCTCCTTAATGTAGTTTAAGTAGCTTGATGATGAGATGAATTTATATTTGATGTGAGGTGCTCAAATTATAGAATCATGCATAACTTTCTAATCATCACATAAACTGAAATACAGTAAGGCGATGTCACTGTAATAGAGTGGTAAGGTTGTGTGAATGAGTTTGAAACTGGGTCAGCACCAAATTATTTGTAGAGCAAAAATAAAGATTGTGGTATTTTTCCGGTCAACTTCTGCCGATTCTCAATGAAGAATCAATATCTTTACCATTACTTGCTAATATCTTAGCAATTTGCAACTGTGTATTCGCCATGATTTCAGTTCTTTTAAGATCCATTTCTCCTTTCTTAGCCTCTGCTTCCATTCTCATTTTCTCTACTTCTTTCATTGTCTCCATCCTTGCTTGCTCTGATCTCATTACTACCTCTGCTAACCATCTAATACTTTCCGCCACTTCCCAATCCTCGCCTCGGCCGCGCCGTCTCTTATTATTCCTCTTCTTTTTATTCTTCTCGAGCTTAATTTCCTTCATCTTCAATTTCTCTTTGATTGTCTCAGAAACTGGTGTGCTCCCACTAGTACTCCCCGTTTCCATTGATGTCTTTGCTGAACCGTTCTCGACTATCTTTTTGGCTCTGATCAAATCCTCTTCCTGGATGATATATAACTATAACAAGTTACTGAATGAAACTGAATTTGCAGACTAGTATGCAAGAAAAATAGCAAAATCCAATATTATGACATTGTAATTGTATTACCTTGCTTGCCTCGCGGACGGCATCGTTTGGTTCATGTGAGTCTAGGCAACCTCCGCCCATATTTGGGTGAGGAAGAGAATGAAGAGGGATGACCAATGGTGGCAGCGGTGGTTGTGCTGCCGCTGGTGGTGGGTCAAGAAGAAGAAGAGGAGCATTAAGAATTGTAGCTGTAGCAGTAGCAGTGGAAGAAGCAGGACAATTATCTGTTGCTGGTGGTGTTGTTGCTGTTCTGAAACGAAGCAGAAGATCAAGACGTTGAAATAACGGCCAAGAAGAAGGATCGTTCGAAGACGATTCAGATCGGTACCGTTTCTTCATGGATTCAATCTTGTTTTTACACTGTGTTTGTGTTTTTGGTGCTTTTGTTGAGTTGGCTCTGGATGATACATGACGTGCTACATCTTCCCAATCATGACCTTTGAGTTTAGCTCGATTCCGCAGTACCCATTTGGTTTCATATGCATCAAGTAAACATGAAACTGCTCCTTCACTCCATTCATCTCTTTTCAATCTATCACCACCACCACCACCAAGACCAGAACTAGTAGCAACAATTGGTTTATTAGAATTTGCTTCTTCTTTTTCCATCTTTTCTGATCATCCATTCAATATGTTTTCTTCTCTCTTATTTCATGGTGTATTTGATCATTTAGTAGAAAGGAGTGGTGGTAGTGAATGGTTGGAGAAGACCACTAGCAGGCATTAGAGAGGGAATGAGAGCACTAGTGTGAGTGGCCAACCATGGTGGTCACTTTTGTCAAAATGGTGGGTTAATCATAGTGGTTTCACTTTTTGCAAGTCTTTATACTTCTTTTTGTGAATGTTTTGTGTATTTCTTATTGTGGAAATGGGAATGAGAATTTTTTTTGTTTTTGTGTTAGTGGAGGGATCTTTATTATTTGTTGCGTGAATGCAAAGCTAAACTATAAATGTGTAGCTACCTATTGGTGGTCAACTATACGTCAATGGTCTGTACCCCATCATGTAAATTTCCCATGTTTTTCAACAGTGCCAAACCATCTTTTAAGACGCAAGCCATTATACGTCAATGGTCTGTACCCCATCAGAACGAGCCAGGTATGAATGACTGGGATAACTCTTACTATAACCAACTGTTTCCCAGGCCTTTATATGTACAATATTTTCTGTTAGAATAAGTAAAAATGAAAAATGTAAAAATATCATTTTTCCGAAACAGAAGGAGTATTTTTGTTAAAAAAAAATTCTTCAACTTGCCTCACGCATTGGTTGTCTGTCCCGAATATTGATATTTTATTTTGACATTCTTTGCGAGTATGTCAATGTGATACTTAATATGGTTCTTTAATTTGGTTTTAGTAGGAAGCTTGCATGAGCATGCCTCAGTCCTAATCGAGGATGAAGAATGCAACCTTACAACCGTTGAAGCAGCAATATAAACACAATGACTTCATCACCCATTATATATACGTGTATTTCAGTATTTGACTCTTTTATGCCTCCAAGAGTTTCAATTTCCCATCACCACCAACTAAAGATCCCCCTTTTTTTTTTGTTTAGTTCCGTCACTCACCTGTCATCCAGTTTTATCAGACTCTTCATTTGGCTCTTCTTTTTGGGGGTGTTGAACTTTAGAGAATATCATTGTGGTTACAGCGCCACTATAGTCAAGAAACTTAAAAGTTAAAGAGTGAAAACTCCTCCAAAGAATAAAATTTGTGGACCCGTGGAGACCATTACGCGTCAAGACCTCGTACAACAGAAGTTCTCTGCAAACGGGAAATGGTTGGTTAATATTTTGGCACTGCAGAATGAAGCCCCGAGCAGCGTTAGCTTTGCTGCACAGCCTGCAGGAAAATACTTTGCATTACATCTTGAAACCGCAGTATTGCAGTAATGGATGTACTTAAAACGAGACCATCACTTGTAACCTGACATCCAATTTATCCGGTCAGGTGAGTTTGCAAAACAAATGATAAATAGGTGAAGTCCTTAAAGCAAAAATTTATTGAAAGAAGAAGGAAACTACAAGAGACCACAAGGACTGGACCACAGAAATTACAGCAAAACAACAAAGGAGAAAAAGAGAAACTATTTCATGGATGATACAATTCACTACTAGGCACTTTATAAGCCGTAGGCCACTGGTGTTTTCACCATATTAACAGCAACTGCCATCTGGTTCACATCATACTTGTCCTCGGAGTAGACCAAGGAGAAATAAATTTCACAGATGGAGTAAATCATTCATGAGAAACTTTGACTACCTGTTTACCGATGTTTTGGCCAGTAAAAAGGCCAATTAACGCAGAAGGAGCACTCTCAAGACCTTCCACCATATCTTCAACATAAGTTAACTTTTCCTCCGTGAAATACTGCTTCATCAGTTCCATGAACTCTGGGTAAAGGTGATAATGATCTGAAACATTTAATCCTTCCATACGAACACGTTTCAGGACAAGCTGTGTTAAGTTGTGAGCCCCTTCGGGCTTCTCAAGATTGTATTGTGAAATGCACACCCACATTCTCGAAGTGGATGTCGATTCCCTTGGGGAAATACCTAAAGACAAAATGCACACCAAATTAGGAGTAGGAAAATGATGCAGGGCATCCCTTATCATTCCCAGCTTAAGCTCGGAAGCTTCTAAACTTTGTTCGGTTTCCTAGTTTGTTACAACGCTTTTCGTTTATTCCATGTTAGGAATCCTATTTTAGTTCAACTTCTTTATTTAGACTTTTAGTCGATTGTTAAAGCTTATATAAACAGGCATCTTCATTGAAGATAAACACATTATCATTGAAGAATATTATTATCAATCTATTATTGCTTTCAGTTCTAAACTTCCTCTTCAAGTTTATCATTCACTTTCGGTTCTTTAACTCTTTTCGAACCTCTGTAATCTCTGTATTGCTTTCTTTTTTATTTGTTATACATTAGCTGGTATCATTCGACAGTAGATTAGATTTTTATTCTTTTCTTAGATCCTGTTTTCACTTCCGCAACCCTGGTTAAAAAAAACAAAAAACAACAAGAACTTACTTGTTTCATATTCTTTTCAATGGATGATACTACTGAGACAAAGCTTGTCAAGTTAGCTTCTGATGTTGAAACTATGCAAAAAGATTTCAATGAAAGAATACCTAATTTGGAAGACATGCCTGCACAATTAGCTTCTATTATGGAGTTCCTAAGTGTCGAACCAAAGGAGACTGTTGAGCCTTCTACAAAGGATTTGGAGTCATCTATCAAACCCGGAGAATCAACATTTAAACCTCATGGTGTTGTTTATACTACTGGTATACCGGGGTATAAACTAAAGAAACATGAAATTTATGCTCTCAACCCAAAAAAAAAACACCTGGTTTTACAAGAGGACATTGATAATGAAAACAATAGGGAAGATGATCAACACAGACGATGGACTAAAGATAGACGCATTCTCTCAGGACATACTCCATATGGCTCTTTACCAGAATACAAGATAAAGGCAGATATACCTACTTTTAATGGAAATTTCAAAATAGAAGAGTTACTGGATTGGCTTTACGAAGTTGAAGCTTTCTTTGAGTTTATGGATATACCAGACGATTCAAAAGTTAAGCTAGTGGATTATAAACTCAAAGGTGGAGCTGTTACTTGGTGGGAAAATATTTGCGAAGATAGACTCAACAATCATAAACATCCAATACGTACTTGGACATGTATGCACAAGTTGATACGAGATAAATTTTTACCTCAAGACTTCAGACAACAACTCTTTGTTAAACTGGAGAATTGTCATCAGGGAGCTCGTTCTGTTGAAGAATATGTTGCTGAGTTTTATAATTTAGTTGCTCGTAATCAAATTCAAGAAACTGAAGAACAATTGGTGGCCCATTTCATTGAGGGTTTAAATAGGTTGATTCAATACAATATGACTCAATATGCTTTTACAATGGTTGAAGCTATTCAACGGGATATCAAGATTGAGAAACGTCTTTCTCGTCCTTCTAAAGCTTCTCAACCTCGTCGGCCTCGTTATAATAACACCTACTCGACACAACAATTCTCAGGACGTAATTATCATGATCCGTACTATTCTTCTTCTCCAAGTTATAGTTACCCGGAAGAACTTACACCTCCACCTCAACGACAACAACTACCACCAGTGAATTTTTCTTTCTCTCAGACACCTTTACCTACAAATCCTTCACCCGTTTTACCAACTTCCATTGAGAATTCACCTATTCAACTGCAACAATCCAAATATCTTGGTATTAGATTTTCTACTAGCAACCAACAACAATTTCCTCCTCCTTCTAAACCAGCAAATATGTTCTCCAAATTTTGATGGGATAAGTGCAATAAATGGCATCAAGTTGGCCATTCTTCTGCTGACGATCGCCGGTTCAATGGTTTTATTGGAGATAATTCTGTACAACATGAATCTAAAGAGAATGGACCATTGAAAGATGAAGATTTTGAGGAAGAGGAATATCCTGACTTACATGAAGTATATGGTGACCATTAGTAGGTATGATTCGTCCACTCATGCTTGCTCAACCTTGTTATTCTCAAAGACATAACATTTTTAAAACCAAGTGTTTTATTAGAGGAAAAGTTTGTGACATGATTATTGACATTGGTAGTGTCGATAATTACGTTTCTTCTATGGTGGTTGATAAACTAGGTCTTCCTGTTACTCCACATCTTAATCCTTATTCTATAGGATGGGTAACTAGTAAGACTACTCAACGTATCACATCAGTGTGTGATAACGTTCTATTTTGTTGGTTTTGAAGACTCTGTCTTATGTGATGTGATAGATATGAATGCCACACATCTTCTCCTTGGTAGACCATGGCAGTATGACGTACGTGCAGTTCACAATTTTTTCTTAAACAGATACACATTCTATAAATATGGTAAAAATAAAGTTCTTCATCCTTCCAAATCTTCTTTTGAGATCAAGGAACATAGTGATGACAAAACCAGTGCTTTGGTGGCTACAATATCACTATGTTTACGCTCAACTCATACTTTGAGTTCTCATGAAGACACCAAGCCAATGATAGCAGTTCATGTTCAGGTACAACCTTTATTATCCCTAATGAATTTTCTGTGACTTTACCACCTTTGAGAGATATAAAACATTTCACTGACTTCATACTTGGAGCTTCACTTCCTAATCAAGCTCATTATAGGTTAAGTCTTGCAGAAAATGAAATTTGACAAGGTCAAGTTAGTGATTTACTAGCTAAAGGTTTGATTTTACCTAGCAACATCCCTTGTGCTTGTCTAGCATTTTTAGTACCTAAGAAAGATAATGGTTGGAGAATGTGTATAGACTGTAGTGACTTGAACCGCAACACCATTCCTTATAGATTTCATATTCTTAGTATTGAAGACATGATTGATTTGCTTTCTGGATTAATTATTTTCACTAAACTTGATCTTAGGAGTGGATATCTTCAAATTAGAATCAGAGAAGGAGATGAATGGAAAACTGCTTTCAAGATAAGAGAAGGGTTATATGAATAGCTTGTTACGCCATTTGGGTTATCTAATGCACCAAGTACTTTTATGAGGCTCATGAATCAAGTTTTACAACCCTTTCTGAGTAAATTTGTGATTGTATACTTTGATGACATATTAATTTTTAGTCACACTCCCAAGGAACATCTGAGTCATCTTTCTCAAGTTTTTAAGGTGTTATCTACTCATTCTTTGTTTTTGAATTTGAAGAAATGCACATTTATGTCACCTGAAGTCACATTTTTGGGTTATGTCATCTCTTCTAAGTGTATTCGTAGATCCTTCTAAAGTCAAAGCTATTGTGGAATAGCATGTTCCCACTTCTATCAAAGAGGTAAGAATATTTCATGGTTTAGCTTCTTTTTATAGGCATTTTTTGAAGAATTTCAGCACCATTGCTGCTCCTCTTACTGATTGTTTGAAGAAGGAAAAGTTTACTTGGACTAAAGCTGCTGATAGAAGTTTTGATACACTTAAAGAAAAATTATGTTCAGCTCATATTCTTGTCATGCCTGACTTTTCTAAGCCACTTCAAGTGGATTGTGATGCTTCTATTATTGGAATTGGAGCAATTTTATCTCAAGAAGGACATCTAGTTTCTTACCATAGTGAAAAAATAATTTGAGACACAAAAAAAGTGGTCTACATATTAGTTAGAGTTACTTGCTCTTGTCCAAGATCTCAAACAATGGCATACTTATTTGGTTCATCATGAGTTTGTCATCAATACTGATAATCATGGATTAAAATATCTTCAGACTTGAGCTAAAGTTAATCGTATGCATGATAGATGGCTTTCAATAATTAACAATTTTACCTTTTCCGATTAAAAACAAGAGTGGAAGACTGAATCAAGTTGCAGATTATTTAAGAAGACGCAGTCATCTTTTGGCTAATACTCGTAATGAAAGTTTTTTTTTTACTACATCAAAGATATCTATGCTGAAGATACAGATTTCAAGTTACTCTGGGAGCAATGCAGTTCGTTAGCTCATGGAGTTGATGTTTTTCTCATCCAAGATGGTTTCTTCTTTAAAGGTAATCGCCTTTGTATTCCTAATGGTTCTTTATGTCTGCATTTAATACGCGAACTGCATGGAAGTGGTCTTGGTGGTCATTTTGGCAGAGATAAAACTATTGCACTTCTAGAAGAAGTGTATTTTTGGCCTTCTCTCAAACGTGATGTGCAAAGATATGTTATGAGATGCATGGTTTTTCAGAAGCTAAAGGTACAATTCAGAATACTGGACTCTATACTCCTTTACCAGTACCAGACGCTCTGTGGATTGATATCAGCATGGACTTTATTCTTGGTCTACCCCGTACAGCAAGAGGGAATGACTCTCTGTGATGGTTGTGGTAGACATATACTCCAAAATGACACATTTTATTGCCCGTAAAAAGTCTACTGATGCTTCAAGTATTGCATCTTTATTCTTTAAAGAAATAGTTCATTTGCATGGCGTTCCAAAGTCCATTATTTCTGATAGAGATACCAAATTTCTGAGCTACTTTTGGAAGACATTATGGATACGTTTGGGTACTACATTACAGTTCAGTACTACTTCTCATCCACATACTGATGGACAAACTGAAGTAGTCAACAAATCTTTGGGAAATTTAATTAGAGCTAAATGCATGGATAACAGTAAGAAATGGGATACATTACTACCTCATATGAAGTTTACATTCAATACTTCAGTGAACAGATCCATAGGTAAAACTCCATTTGAAATTGTTTACTCTAAGGTACCTAATCATGTATTAGACTTAGTTGTACTTCCTAAGTTACATACTTCAAATGTCAAAGCTGATAATCTCTTAGATAAAGCTTCTCAACTACATCATTAAGTCAAAGCTAAACTCGAAGAATCTAATGCTAAATACAAGAATGTTGCAGATAAGCATAAGAGATAAAAGACATTTAAAGAATGAGAGTTGGTCATGATTCATCTACGTAAAGAAAGATTTCCAGTTGGCACTTATAACAAGACCAAGATGAAAAAGTATAGACCTTTAAAAATTTTGAAGAAAATCAGTGACAATGCATATGTCATTGACTTACCTAAAGACTGGAACATCTCTAATGTGTTCAATGTTTAAGACATATTCACCTTTCATGGTGATAATGATCTTTTGCTTACTACTTTCAACTCAGAGAAGAGTTCTTTTCAAGAATGGGGGACTGATGCAGGACTTCCCTTATCATTCTCAGGTTAAGCTCAGAAGCTTCTAGACTTTGTTATGTTTCCTAGTTTTGTTATAACTTTTCGTTTATTCCATGTTTAGGAATTCTATTTTAGTTCAACTACTTTATTTAGACTTTTAGTCGGTTGTTAAAGCTTATATAAACAGGTATCTTCATTGAAGACAAACACATTATCATTGAAGAATATTATTATCAATCTATTATTGCTTTAAGTTCTAAACTTCTTATTCAAGTTTATCATTCACTTTAGTTTCTTTAACTCTTTTCGAACCTCTGCAATCTCCGTATTGTTTTCTTCTTTATCTGTTATACATTGGAAAAACTGGTACTTAAATTTTGGTTTGGTTGGACAAAAAGTAGGTGATATGATGCTTTGCAGTTTATAGAAAAAGTAGTTTTATTAAAATAATAGACATTAGCGATGGCATTTGGGGTAGTGATGGTAGAGAATGAAAAAAAATGTTGAACATTAAGAGTACCCATCCCCTTTCTATTTCACCCCATTGACCAAAAGTCCAATCTCTCGGACCCGAGGTCAGCTTTCCGCTTGAATGGTTTTCCTTATAACAAAAATCCTAATAAAATTATTTGGTATATGCCACTTAATTAGGTGTTACTTACTGTTCTCATGTTTCAAGGAAATTAAAAGCGGGTGTGTAAAACTGTAAAACGAAGAGGATATTTCACTATCGTAAAACGAAATTGGTAGCCGATGATGAGACGCGCGACTGAAAATGGAGCGCATGCGACGATAAGTCTTTGGCGGTTTTGCCTCAGCCGCTGGCGGGTAGCCAAGGCCGTCTAAAACTACTTTTCACTTCAATAGTCACTTGAACGGATATTTTTCACTTCAATACTTACTACTCAATTTCTTCCTCCAAAATCACAACACTTTTTCATCCAACCAATTTTATCTCAGTTTCTCTGAATTTCAATCACTTTCTATTTTCAACCTTGAATCCTGATTTTAGTTCTTTTGACAAAGATATGGAAATGGATGGAACCTTGTATGAAGATGAGCAGTAAATGCATGTAAATATTTTGCATCAAATGGATAAAGACGCAACTGAGGATAAAAGCGGCGAAATTTTATCTTGCAGTTACATTCAGGGATGATACCAAAGCCTTTAGAGCCACTAGTAGTTATGAGTAAAAGATGGACGTGGCGAGATTGATATTTTTACCACTACAAGATGGTGCATGATTATATGTGCATATTCGGATGCAGATTTTCAACGTCGATTTCGTATGAGCTGCAACTTCACTCTAAAGATTGTTGTTGAGTTTTGTCGATCAGATACAATTTTATTGCACGACATGTACGAGGATTTAGTCCTAAATAATAGGTTACTACAACCCTCCGATTATTATGTTATGGGGTACCAATGGATTCTACACATGAGTACATATTTTTGGGCAAAACAACCGCATTTAAGTATCTCAAAATGTTTTGCGCAACAACAATCGAGCATTTTGGTCCAACTTTTTACGAAAACCTACTCAGATAGATAGGTAGTCTTGATTGCATGGTTAAAACCCCAACTAGGGGTTTTTCAGGAATGCAAGGTAATCTTTATTGGGTGTCTTGGAAGTGGCGTTCGTGTCTAATTGAATGGACGGGTCAATATAAGCATCACTATCCAAAACCAACTGTAATATTGGAAGCTTCGGCTACTTATGATTGTTGGATTTGGAATTTTTTTTTTGTACCTCGGTTCACAAAATGATATCAATGTTTTGCATATATAAATAATCATAGTTTGAAAGTCTTAAGCATGGACTGGACCCACACTATATTTTCACCATCAACTGCCATGACCACACTCATGGGTATTATCTGGCAGATGAGATTTATCCAGAATGGTCAATTTTTGTTCAAGCCTATAGTCATACCGGATTTAGACCAACGAATTCGAAGGATATTAAGTATTTTAACAGACAACAAATGACTATGAGAAAGGATGCTGAACGCGCTTTTGGAATTTTTAAAAGAAAGTGCGCCATCAAGAAATTAATAAAATTACATTAATTTGCATAATTCTGTATAACATGGTCATTGAGGAAACCAGACGTAACCCCACCTGGACTAGTTATTCATACGAAGATTTGAGGCCAAAGCTTGTATTGTACCATGGTCGTCCCTTAAGAAAATATAGACTTACCACTGACATAATTCAGAACCGTGGCCTCTATGGACACCTATGGGAAGACCTAACTGCACACCTTTGGCTAAAAATGGAGTTATGCCTGGTCATCAAAACACAACTAGATATATGTTTTTTTTACTTATATGTTATTTTATTTTGATTATGTTTTAAGTAGGTTATGTACTTTGAAATAAGATGTAATGTAGAGATACCAATTAAATTAAGTGATGAGTTAAAAGCCAATATATATTTAATTTTGCATAAATATTACATAAACTAAACTGTTAAACTAAACTGTTACCTTTAAATAAGCTTAACTACTAAACTTAGTTTTCAAATATAAAAAATTAACTACCATAATTAAAACAAAATTATCTAGTACATTTAATCAAGGCAATATTTATCTTCCTCTTATTTTGAGACATCGACATCGTCATCCTCAAAATGCGCAGATTTTGAGACATCGACATCGTCATCCTCAAAATGCGCAGATTGTGGGTTTTATAGTTCATTCAGTTGTCATTCCACCTTATCCACTTCTTGCTCCCACAACCAAAGTTGTCATGAATTCATTATTGAAGTGTTCATTAGAGTAGTTTGTTCTTGTTAAATCCCATGTAGTGTTGTTCTCGCGAAAGACGACTTTTTCGAACTTTCCCTAACAGCCTAACACCATGCTCCGATCTGTACTTCTGGTGTTCTACCTGACACTCGATTTCCTTGTACTCATAATAGTTGAACTCGTTTGATCTCCTTCTGTTTCTCTTTTGGCCGCGTCTCTCACTGCTTTTCCATCTTTCTGACCCCATTCTCTTTTTTTTTTTTTGACATTGGTATTAACATCCAAATTGGTAGTATGTTTTTCGTGGCTATTCGGAGACCCGGCATGTGGAAATGAATTTCCTTACAGTGAGGAAACAACTACACCATTATGAAAATCCTGCGAAATGGGCTCATATGGTGATTTTATTGGAACTTGACTACCTTCCAACATGTATGGATTAAATTTGTTAAGTTCCTCGGAATGTTGAAACAACTTTCATCTTGGAAACCACCTTTGTGGGATTTTTGCCACTCTTCTCGGCATCTTTGCTCCATATCTGGTTAACATTCACCGTTTTTTTTTTTTTTTTTTTTGTAGCATCAAAACATTTGCATGATAAAAGATACGTATTCACCAACGTCTTTTCTAATTGCATGAAAACGATGAGAAAACCCTTCGAGATCACGAGAATTGATGTTACCGCTTTCTTCATGAAATTTTTCAAAAATATTTTGAAAAAATGTAGCCACCTGTTGTTGGCAATCATTGACTTGATCTACTGTAAAGAACACATAAAACCTGCAAATATATTCATCTTCATCCATAGTAAACTTCATATCACGAACTCTAGTAGATTTTTGTTGTGATTGTTGTGAGAGGGTTTCCATGATTGTTGAGATTTTATAGAGAATGTGTGATCGAAATGAAGGAAAACCGAGAATTTATAGAGAACTCAAAAGGATCCTTTAGATCGAACAGATAAGATATATTCCCTAGTAGGCAAACTAGGCCGCGCGGATTTTGTTGCACCTCCGGCGGCCTAAGTTTGGACGCGTGGCTTAGATGAGGCCGCCGAAGGTCAGGTTTAAATTATGCGTCGTCTTATGAAAAAATACACAGCTCTTATTGCACCGCAATGGATAAACCAATAAATTTTCCCATTTACGCATTCATTTTTCTTCTTTGATCGATCCATAGTGGGATCAAAATGGGCAAAAATTTGCCCATCCTGTAAGAATTTCCCAAAGAGACTTGTTTTTGAACAAAAATTAATACAATTTATTTTTTATTGACTAAAAGTAGGCATGTTAATGGATAATCATATATCCCCTTTCCCTCCGACTTGGTATAGAAAATTATTAGAACCGATGTCAAATGTGGATATCTTATCGGCTAATATTCTTTTAACGAAATGGATTTGTGATAGCATGTATTAGAACGGGTAATATATTATATGTTCCACTAAGAAAAGGGTTATTTTATAATTTTACTTATAATATTCAAGCTAGATGGCAAACTCAGTGATCGTGTACTGTTTTTTTTTATGCTTTTTATGAAGCTAAATTGTTGCTTTAATTTCTTTTTTTTTAGATCTAATTATTGGAGGACTTGCTAAAATTTCAAATATTGTAGCTACTAACAACCATATGTACGTGACATGTTGTGGATACAAAAGTGAGATGATAATGAATTTGAATCATTCTATTTGATTTTTTTGTTTAAGAACCTATAGCACAACAGAACAGATAATTATATGATATTAGGGGTAACTTGTGTTTTCTCCCCTGACAAAGATTATAATTTGAGTTACCTCCCCTACAAAGATTAAATTAGCAAAACCTCATTTTGTTACATATTCCGTCTAAGGCTAGTTAGCTGAGTCAGCAGCTCTGTACAGGTGGACTAAAATATACACGTGGTGCTTAGCTGTCGAAAACACCATCGTCTTCTCAATCTCCATCTTCTTCTTTATTTCTTAAAAAAATAAAAATACAATGACTTTCTTCCCCAAACCTCAAGGGTTTGACACCGAGAAGAGATGGTAAACCAACTGTTGCTACTGCTTCCATTGATACAATTGTTGAAATTGAGAAAGAGAAATCAGATCGATCAAATTGAGAAGGATTCAAAGCTTTTTATTAAATTAGAACTGAAAAACCATATTGAAGAATTGGAAAGAAAGAGATATCGTTTTTATCTTCGTTTTCTTCTTCTTTTATCTCCGTGGACGTCGTTCTTCATAAGAATAGGCAAAACAAAGAACGTGGGTTTTGTTTAAACTCGAGTTTCCTACGGGTTATGAGAAGTTTGGATGAACTATACTTGTGAAAAGGCGAGGGTACCCAAATATATCTCAAGCTAAAACTTTTCCTACATATAAGTCATGGCCGCTGTTGATGGTTTGGGGAAGAAAGTGATTGTATTTTTATTTTCTTAAGAAATAAAGAAGAAGACGGAGATTGAGAAGACGAGGGTGTTTTCGACAGCTGAGCACCACGTGTATATTTTAGTCCACCTATACAGAGCTGCTGACTCAGCTAACTAGCCTTGGACGGAATATGTAACAAAATGAGGTTTTGTTGATTTATTTTTATTCTCTATAGGGGAGATAACTCAAATCATAATCTTTGTTAGGGGAGGAAAGGCAAATTACCCCAATGGAACGGATATTGAACTTATAACATCCATTGGAACTTAACCGATGTCCGGAAAATAACTATTAGAGCGGATAACTGGTTGCTGGTAGTGGTAGAGGTCCCGGTTAGTTCCTTTACAGAATGAATTAACGTTTCATATCCAACATAGACAGATCATGTCTGAGTGGTGTAGTGGTTATCACGTTTGCTTTACACGCAAAAGGTCTCCGGTTCGAACCCGGGCTTGGACATTTACTTTTTTATTTCCTCCTTTTTTTTATCTGGTTAGGCAACTTTTAATTTCTTTGTTGTTAATTCTTACTTGGCTAATGCGGAAGATTTTAAATCGTCGTGCAAATTTTGGATCCGAGATGCAAAAACCAAACCTATGTCAGATCAGTTGGAAAATTTCGAACCACGGAACACTAGTTTGCCATCGTGGCAGACTGGTAGCTTTTGATTAAAGATGCAGATTCATGAAGCATACTTTGGTTGCTGGAACTGATTTCGCGATCAATTTGCAGCACTACTGGTACTTTAAGACGAGACCATGAATTTGTCAGGTAAGTTTGCAAAACAAATGATTGGATGGGTGAAGGATGAGAAATTTGTTAAAAGAAGATGGAAACTACGAGGACAAAGTTTCGAACTCAGGTCACTGTTATCATCACCCACCCAGTGACTTTACCACAAAAATAACAACAAAAGAGTAGAAAAGGAAAACTATTTCATGGATAATACAATTCATTAGCTAGGCACTTATTAGGGGTATTAACAGCAACTGCCATCTGGTTCACATCGTCCTGGGAGTAAGTCTAGTTATGAAGTAAATCATTCATGAGCAACTCGGACTACCTGTTTCCCGATGTTTTGTCCGGTAAAAAGACCTATCAACGCAGCAGGAGCACCCTCAATACCTTCCACCATATCTTCGACATAAACTAACTTTTCATCCATGAAATACCGCTTCATCAATTCCATGAACTCTGGGTAAAGGTGAAAGTGATCTGAAACATTGAACCCTTCCATACGAACACGTTTCAGGACAAGTTGTGTTAAGTTGTGAACCCCATCGGGTTTCTGAAGATTGTACTGTGAAATCATTCCACAAACAGGGATTCTACCATGGACAGCCATATTTTGGAGGACAGCCTCGAGCATCTTTCCACCCACATTCTCAAAATAGATATCGATACCCTTAGGAAAGTACCTAAAATATTGAAGACAGATGCGCACGCCAAATTAGGAGTTGGAAAAACTAGGTGATCTGATGCTGTACAATTTGTAGTACAAGTTATAAATTCTTACGAGAGTTATATGAAACTAGAGTTTCAATTAAAGGAGATGAATAACAATCTCTATCGGGTGTTAGTATTAAGATATGGGTTATGGTAAACAAAGATCTGGAGAAAGCAAAAGTATAATCCAGATTAATGGTACAATTAAAATTCCCACGGAATAAATGCGAATTCAGACCTTTTTAAAGTTGCAGTCAAGTCTGCCTCTTCTTTGTAATTAAAAGCATCATCAAATCCAAACTTGTTCTTCAACAAATCAACCTGAAGTTAAATCAAACAAGAAAAAGATAATCATCAATTGAGCACTCAGTTGAAAGGGTTAAAAGTTTCGCGTTCTTAATGCGTGGAGGCAATTGGGTGCATCATATTCTCACCTTTTCATTTGATCCGGCACTTCCAACAACATAACAACCCATCATCTTTGCAAATTGTCCAACAATCTGTCCAACTGCACCAGATGCAGCCGATACATATACAGATTCTCCCTTTTTAGGAGAAGCAAGCACATTGAACCCAACATAAGCAGTCATACCGGGCATACCTAGGATGCAACAACGTAACATAGAGAGGAATCGTCAAACTTACTACTTACAAAACTGAAATTAAAACTAATCAATAAACCAGGTTTATTTAAGAAATCAGTTAACCAACAACTTACCCAGGATTCCTGTGTAATATGAAAGAGGTACATCAGTGTAGTTTATTTTCCTTAGGGACGAAGGATCAGGGTTCTTGATGAGGCTGTACTGCTCCCATCCAGCAAATCCCCAGACATAATCACCTTTCTCGAAGTTTGGGTTTCCCGAATCTAACACTTCGGAAACGGCATATCCAGTGATTGGCTGCAAATATTAAAACTGTCAACCCCAATTCACAAACAAAAAAAAAAGAGAACAGGAAGTAAAAGATCTTCACTGACAGAGCAGTGAGCTACGGTGTCCAGCTCTGATACACAAGGAATGAATGTGCCATTTTAGATCTGGGACAATGAAGAACTAAGAAGGACAACCATTTGCTTGTGCAGGGTATGAAACCTGGATATGCAAGTATGAAATTTATTTGGTACTGGCCACCCCTATAGGGCCTATAACCGCGAAATGCCTTACCGAACCATACTTTCCACCATGACAGGGCAAAAACATTGACCAACAGGCAACTAGTGAGAAAATCTAGATTTACTCACACATCATGTCTAGTAATATTAATGTCAAGCAAAAAGGTTTTTCAAAAAACTTTACTTCAGTATATCAAGAAGAAACAATCATACCAAGTTGTCTGCGATAGAAAATGAAATTATGATCAATCAAAAGAACTAAAGTACGTGTTTTCAAAGGTATAACAAGAAATGTAATATAAGAGTCTTACTGAACCAGTCAACCAGGAGTAAGAGCAGGAATGCAACTCTCTCAGTCTTATCAAAATTAGGACCAAATAATGATACCACAGTATTTGTATGATCCAAATTCATACAGATCATGTCATTCGAGAAATTCAGATACGGTTTCTCTCGTCAAAGATAAGAAAGGAAATTTTGTCTGTTTACATTCTAATTTCTTTTTTTAAGTAATTGAATATCCCTAAGTCCTCCAAACCAAAGACAACAATTTTAACTATTTCTAGCATAAGAAATTAAGAATCATTCGACTATATATCTAATTTGAAATTCTAAAATATGGTTTTCAGTTTTATCCCTTACTTGATGTCTCATAAGTCATAACCATATTATCCTCACCAGAAGAGGAATACTAATGAACGCTATATAATGAACTACCTTTTCCAAAAAAAA